>NC_053027.1:239174017-239301752 GCF_003073215.2 Triticum urartu | reverse complement strand
GGTAGGACCGAGTTTGGCTTAGGGTTTAGGTCATATGTGGATATGGGAAAGTAGTTGAGGGTTTTGGAGCGTATCACTAAGCACATGAAGCAAGAGGCTCATTAAGCAACACCTCATCCCTCCTTAATAGTATTGGCTTTTCCTACGGACTCAATGTGATCTTGGATCACTAAAATATAAAATGAAGAGTCTTGAGCTTTTGAGCTTGAGCCAATCCATTGTCCTTAGCATTTTGAGGGTTCCACTTTCACATCCATGCCATGCCAATCATTGAGATTTCCTGAAATAATTATCTTGAAATAGTATTAGCTCAATGAGCTATATGTTGTTATGAATTACCAAAACCACCTAGGGATAGTTGCACTTTCAATCTCCCCCTTTTTGGTAATTGATGACAACATATAGATCAAAGCTTCGACAAATGATAATAAGCATGAAATATATCGTCACTTTGAGAAGTATGTGATAAGTAAGAGCTCCCCCTAAATTTGTGCATATTTAAAATTTGCTTTGGACTGCAAATGCACAAAGAGTTAGAGTCATGGGTTACTCTTCCATGTCACATACATCTTGGTGGAGCGCTCAAAATGATAAGATTGAAATACATGCACTCATCACCAAGACTAGTGAATGATCACAAATGAGAGATAGAATGATAATATTTAAGCAAGCATCAAGCAAACATTAAGTGTAGCTTATGATCAAACACATGATCATCGATGTCTCACAGGCATAAGGACAGAGTATCTCACACGCAAGCAAACAAAGTTCGAAGAAACCACCAAATAAAACAAGAGAGAATAAAGCAACACTCTCTCTCGAAGCCTATGATCTATACATTTTCTCCCCCTTTGGCAACAAGTTACCAAAAAGTTCCTAGAAAATGCATAGTGCTAAGTCGACGCTCAGGCTTGATCTTCAGGTGGTGGTGGAGTCCGGATCACTCCAAGGACGAAGGCTTCGGTAGACGCTGAAGTAGTCGCTGGAGTTGGAGCTGAAGTAGATGCTGGAGCTGAGGCTGTGGCTGGTGCAGACGTTGTAGCTCTGGTGTCAGCAACTGGCAGTGCAGACGACCTCGGACCTCGTGGCACCCTTGCAAACGCATGAGTCGTGGTCCTGCCTCTCCTCTCATTCATGTCCTCCTGGAGCTGCTCCACTGCAGACTGAACTTCTGTTACCTTGACATCCAAGTCATAGAACTTCTGTTCCATGATTCTCTCTAGGCTCTGCTGATTTTGAGTGAGAGTGGCCAGACTTCGCTCAATCCTCAGCGTGGATGCAATCAAGTAACCGAGCTGCTCTTGTTTGGTCTTCAAGAAGTATTCAGATGCCTCCGCTTGAGTAGGCATCCTGGAAGCTTTCTCCTTCCTTGCCTTCTCCTTCTTTGCAAATGCTTGGGCAGATGATGGCTCATTTTCTGTCATCACAACTTCATTGTCCTCGAAATCTGGACGGATGGGCAGGTGTTCCTTATCCAACAAATATACGCCCGTGCCCATCTTGGAGTTGATGAGCTCCTGAATCTGAGGGGCATATCCACAGCTCCTCTTCTGATCTGCCGCAGTCCTTTTGATTGTTTCCACTATAAGGCTCATAACTTTGAATTTCTGAGGCACATCAAAAACATGAAGCAAATTGATCGCGTGACCTCTGATCATCTTGTGATCTCCAGACTTGGGCAGAAGGGTGTGCCTAAGGATCCAGTTGATCGTAGGCAATCCTGATAGCAGATAATGCACTGAGCCAAACTTGAACGTGTCAAGTGCTTCATTCGGAATCTCCTTGTACATGTTGGACATGGAGTTATGGTCCATCTTCTTCTTGGCATAGATATCCAAGTCATCTGCTTGCTCCTCTGGGGCATTGATTAGCTTCGCCCATTCCTCAACAGTGGAGTGGTACCTCGTACCCTCAGACATCCATGTAATCCTCCCATCTGGATAAAAGTGAGCTGTGGAGTAGAACTGCATGATGAGTTCCTCGTTCCACTTTGTGAGCTTCTGCCCAACAAAGTCCTCTACTCCACACGCCTTAAAGCTGTCCTGAACTCCTGGGTAGTACTCTTCATTATCCTTGATATAGGTCCAGTCGACCCATCTCATGTCACATACAATTGGCTTCTTGTCAAGTAGCACTGTCTCATAGAAATCCTGTTGCTCCTTGGTATGAAACCTGTAATCCACTGCAGTCCTTCTCCTAGAAGCATATGGATCTGCTTCTCTCCATTTCCTGAGCCCTGAGTCTCTCCTTAGCTTCATATCCTCAGCCATAGGATGAGCATCGTTGTGGTCTGGGATCTTGGGCTTGAGCTTCCGAAGGACACTCTCTTCCTCTTCCTCTGCAACAATCTCAGGCACTGGGGCCTTGTTCTTCTTAGTGGCTGGGATGCTTCTTGTGTTTCTCTTTGGTGCACTTTTAGGCTTAGATGCAGCCTTAGGTGCTTCCTTGGGCTTGGATGCAGCTCCCCCTGACCTTATGGCATCTCCCATAAGTTTGGCTGCCTTGGGCGCTGGTGTAGCTGCCTCTTCTTCCTCCTCCTCTTCTACCATGATGGAGGCCTTCCCAAGCACCCTAGCCACAGTCTTCTTCACTCTCTCTTTACTCTTCTTGCCCTCAGCTGGAACGGGCTCAATGGGAGCAGGCTTCTCAGTTGAGGCTCTAGCCTTTGACATGGGCTGCCTGCCTGCTGGCCTTTTGATTTTCAGGCCTGGCTTTGAGCCTTGAGCTGGCTCAACTCTCTTGGAAGTGGCCTCTTCCTCTGCCACATAGTCCTCATCTTCAGAATCTGAGGTTTTCTTCTTCCTTTGTCTCGTGGCAGCTTTAGGCAGGTTGCTGGGTGTGCTCCTGCTGCCATCATCTGAGGAACTTGAGGGGCTAGTGCCCTCACTCAGCTGCACTTGCTGCTCTGACAAGTTTTGGCTGTCACTCTGGTCTGACATGATGCAAACTGACTGCTGACCCTGTGAATAGATTATAGAGGAGATAGAGTGGATGAGCATCACAAAATGCAGAGATTTTTGCAAAAAGAATGATCCAAAAGCTTAGTTTTAGTTTCCCACTGAAATCATCTCGGATCTACCGATTTTCAAACTCGGTGATACCGAAGCAGTTTTGGAACCTAAACTAGTGAACTCGGTAGGATCGAGTCACAGTTCGGTGGCACCGAGACTGCTAGGGTTTCACTGAGTTCAAAAATCGATCACACCGATAAGTAATTCTCGGTCAGACCGAGTCTCACTTGTGCAATGGCATAAGCCAAATCGGTGGGACCGAGTTTTTCAACTCGGTGGGTCCGAGATACTTTCGGCGGAGACCTAAACCTAGAATTTTCGAATCAAACCTAATCTATGAGCGTTTTGACTGGATAGAAGTGTTTCAATCATGGCAAGAATCAATATGATCACAATGTGCTAGGAATCAGATTGAGGAATAGCACAAAGATCAAGTCCATACCCTAGTTCGGCGGGGACTTGCTATGGCGGCAACGGAGGGGCAGAAATCCCGTTGACGGTGACGGAGACCAGCGACTGGAGGCTGCTGGCGGCGAGAAGACGATCCGGAGACCTCGGGGGCAGAGCAGGCTATCGCGCGGGCGAAGGGGTTCGGAGAAATTTCCAAATTTTGCCCGTGACTATATATAGCCCGACTCTGTCGGTGTGACCGAGTTGAACAACTCGGTGGCACCGAGATTCATAACTGCGTGCAGTTACTGAAACTCGGTGAGGCCGAAAGGTTCAAATCGTTTGCACCGAGATCGAAAACCTAGATCAACTTAATGATCTCGGTAGGACCGAAAGTGGAGTATCGGTCAGACCGAGAATCGTAAAGAGGTTTTGGAAGTTTAAGTCTATGACGAATCGGGGACTCCGAGCGCTCCTCACACAGAGTGGTTCGAATCTGACTTGATCAAATTTTGTGATGCAGCATGAATAGAGTTTGAGACGAGAAAAGCATAGATAGCTAGAGGAGGTTCTTAGGCATTCTTGTCCATCCACTTGGCAAAAAAGAAATAAAACCGAACAATCAAAGCAACAAGTGGATGTCCTCGAATGAGTAAAATATGCAATCAGCATGCTCACACAATAAGATGGCAAATGAACTATGTGGCAAGGCATGCACAACCAATTCTAGCATCTATCAAGCAATTTGCGATGACTAGGTCATTTATATATGAGTATATTGACTTAGGAGTCAAGTGAGAACACTTGATCGTAGGTCATACTCATCGTTTAAGCTCAAGTGGGGTTACCACTTTACATAAAGCATTGTTTTGTTCACATCTTTAGAGTTGCTTTAGCTCAAGTCTTAGAGTAAAGCTCCCCCTAGATGTGATATCCCCCCTAAGAGGGATGAAGTAACCTTGGGTTTTGTCGATGATGACTTCATGTAGATATTGAAGATGTGGATGCTCAACGTTGATGTAGATCTCTTGGAGCTATCCATTAGAGTGAATTGCACTTTCAATACCTACATGGGTTAGTCCCACAAGGAACAAGCAAGGATATCCATAGACATAGAGTAATGCACACAAAAGATGATGTCCATGAAAGCTTTTAGGTTACCTTGTCCCTTATCTTACCAACAAGAGGGTTTGTGACAGCTTGAACTAGTGCAAGATGTGGAAGTTGATTGCACTTGTTCTTGCCAAAATGATAAGAGTGAAGTATGTTGGCGGAGTCACCCTCAAGAACTCTCTAGTTCTTCTTCTTTTGGATCCACATCATCTTGATGGGAATCCTTGGAGTTGTAGTCATACTTGATGAAGTGGAACTTGAAGAAGTCTTGGGAATCCACTTGACTAAGGTCTTAGGAGCTTCTTCAAATGCATCAATTTCCTCTTGAAGCTTGTCCTTGCCTTTTTGCTCGTGGTCTTGTGGTGGAAGATCATCTTGAGCTTGTGTCCCCTTGAAAGAAGTATACTTCTCTTGTTGAGGAACAAACTTTGTCTTGGGGTATTGATCTTCTTCCCACTCAACTCCATTGGCATTGAACTTTCATTCAAAACCAACACCTTGATTCTTCCGGTGCATTCCTTGCTTGTGCACAATTTCCTCGAATTGCTTACTCCCGGCAAGGCTTTTGTACACTCCTTTCTCTATAATTCCCTTCAATAAGCTATTTTCTTGCTCAAGTGTAACTTGGCTAAGAGAATCATTAGTGGAATCAAGAGAACTACTAGAAGCAACAATATTGAACTTAGCATGATCATTGTTACAACTAGAGGAAGAATCTTTCTTGTTAGACTTGACTTGAGGCATGTAAGTGGATAACAGTAAACGCTTGGCAATGTAAGAAGAACTTTTCTTGCGGAGATCATCATTGATTGCCTTTAAGAACTCATGATCTTGCTCAAGATTGAGCTTTTCAAAGCGTAGTTTCTCATGAGCTCTTAAAAGTTCTCGATGATCTTCGAAGATAGTGTCATGAGCCAACTTAAGAGTTTTTAGTTCTTTAGTTAGAGCCTCAATCTTCTCCTTATCATTGTCACTCATTTTACCTTGATTAGCATGATTAATTGGTCTATCATCATAGTATTCATCACTAGAGTTGTCACCAAGCAAATCATCACCTAACAAGTCATCTTCATCACTATTGAAATCAACATACTCGGGGTGTGTTACCTTAGGACCTTTGGCCATGAAGCATCTTCCAATTACTTCATTTGGTGAGTCAAATATGTCGTAGGAGTTGGTTGACACAAGTGCTAGACCGGCAACACCTTCATCTTGAGTATCTTCGGAGTCGGAGTGATAACTTCTCTCGAAGTGGCTGTCGGAGTCGGAGCCGAATACCCATTCACCAACATGAGCTTGATGTCTTCGTCTTGTGTAGCTCCTTGATGATTTTTCCTTCCTTTCCGAATCCTTGCTTCTCCGTGAGTATCTTCGTTCATAACGATCATCTCTACTCCTTCTCTCTCTTGGTGGTGATCCTTTGCTTCTTCTTTTTGGAGAATCTTCTCTTCTCTTGTAGGGAGCCGTACACTCATTGGAATAGTGTCCGGGTCTTCCACAATTGTAACAGTTTCGCTCTCGACTAGAAGATCTTTTGTCATTGTAGGACCTTGATTTGGAGCTTCTATCTTTGCTTCTACTCTTGTAGAACTTGTTGAAGTTCTTCACCATTAAGCTCAGTTCTTCATTGAAGTCTTGTTTCTCACTTGATGATGTAGGGGCTTCACATGAGGCTTTATAGGCACCACTTGATTTGTTGTGAAGTTCCTCTTTATCCTTAAGTGACATCTCATGAGCAACAATTCTTCCAATCACCTCCGTTGGCTTGAGATCTTTGTAATTGGGCATCATTTGGATCAATGTGCACACGGTATCATATTTTCCATCCAAGGCTCTTAGGATCTTCTTGATGATGAATTTATCGGTCATCTCTTCACTTCCTAAGCCGGCAATCTCATTTGTGATGAGAGCAAGCCTAGAGTACATTTCAGCGACACCTTCACCATCCTTCATCTTGAACTTGTCAAGTTGGCTTTGAAGCACATCCAACTTGGATTCCTTGACGGAGTCGGT
Organism: Triticum urartu; assembly: GCF_003073215.2. Taxonomy (NCBI): domain Eukaryota; kingdom Viridiplantae; phylum Streptophyta; class Magnoliopsida; order Poales; family Poaceae; genus Triticum; species Triticum urartu. The sequence continues at coordinate 239,295,225 of NC_053027.1, read as the reverse complement.
ACCTTCGTGCATATCAATCAAAGTGTCCCAAATTTCCTTTGCATTCTCAAGGCGGCTGATTTTGTTGAATTCTTCAGGGCACAATCCGTTGAAGAGAATATCACAAGCTTGAGCATTGTATTGCAACATCTTCAACTCATCCGCGGTAGCTTCACGGTTTGGTTCTCTCCCATCAAAGAAGTCACCTTGCAAACCAACACACACAATAGCCCAAACAGCGGGGTTATGTCCAAGAATATGCATTTTCATTTTATGCTTCCAACTAGCAAAATTAGTACCATCAAAGTAAGGACCTCTACGGTGATAATTTCCCTCGCTAGACGCCATACTCTCCTAGGTTGTGAAACCAAGGCTATGACCACCAAAAGCTATGGAGATCTAGCAAATGGAGACCAAAGCTCTGATACCACTTGTAGGATCGAAAGTATGTCTAGAGGGGGTGATTAGACTACTTGACCAAATAAAAACTTAACCTTTTCCCAATTTTAGTTCTTGGCGGATTTTAGCTATTCTAGGACAAGTCAAGCAATCATCACACAATTCAAGCAAGCATGCAAAGAGTTTATGGGCAGCGGAAAGTAAAGCATGCAACTTGCGAGAATGTAAAGGGAAGGGTTTGGAGAGTTCAAACGCTATTGGAGACACGGATGTTTTTCCCGTGGTTCGGATAGGTGGTGCTATCCTACATCCACGTTGATGGAGACTTCAACCCACGAAGGGTAACGGTTGCGCGAGTCCACACAGGGCTCCACCCAAGGGCAATGGTTGCGCGAGTCCACGAAGGGCTCCACCCACGAAGGGTCCACGAAGAAGCAACCACCCACAAAGGGTCCACGAAGAAGCAACCTTGTCTATCCCACCATGGCCATCGCCCACGAAGGACTTGCCTCACTAGCGGTAGATCTTCACGAAGTAGGCGATCTCCTTTCCCTTACAAACTCCTTGGTTCAACTCCACAATCTTGTCGGAGGCTCCCAAGTGACACCTAGCCAATCTAGGAGACACCACTCTCCAAGAAGTAACAAATGGTGTGTAGGTAATGAACTCCTTGCTCTTGTGCTTCAAATGATAGTCTCCCCAACACTCAACTCTCTCTCATAGGATTTGGATTTGGTGGAAAGAAGATTTGAGTGGAAAGCAACTTGGGAAGGCTAGAGATCAAGATTCATATGGTAGGAATGGAATGTCTTGGTCTCAACACATGAGTAGGTGGTTCTCTCTCAGAACAAATGAGTTGGAATGATGTGTGTGTTCTGATGGCTCTCTCACTGAATGAGAAAGAGGTGGAGGGGTATATATAGCCTCCACACAAAATCCAACCGTTACACACAATTTACAAATCTCGGTGGGACCGAATCAGAAAACTCGGTCTGACCGAAATAGTAAACCTAGTGACCATTAGGAATTTCGGTGGGACTGACATGCAACTTGGTAGGACCGATTCGGTTAGGGTTTGGGCATAACGTAATCTCGGTGAGACCGATTACACAAACTTGGTGAGACTGAATTTGGTAATTAGCTAACCAGAGAGTTGGTCAGGCAAACTCGGTGGGACCGATTTGCTCTTTCGGTGAGACCGAGTGGAACTCGGTGAGACCGAAAAGTTACAAAGGGGAAACATTGAGTTTACATTGCAATCTCGGTGGGACCGATTCGCTCTTTCGGTGGGACCGAAAAGTTACGAAAGGGAAACAGAGAGTTTGCAACCCCATCTCGGTGGGACCGAGATCCTTATCGGTAGAACCGAATTGCTAGGGTTTGGCAGTGGCTAATGACAAGTGAAACTCGGTGGCTCCGGATAGGAAGAATCAGTAGGACCGAGTTTGGCTTAGAGTTTTGGTCATATGTGGATATGGGAAAGTAGTTGCGGGTTTTGGAGCGTATCACTAAGCACATGAAGCAAGAGGCTCATTAAGCAACACCTCATCCCTCCTTAATAGTATTGGCTTTTCCTATGGACTCAATGTGATCTTGGATCACTAAAATATAAAATGAAGAGTCTTGAGCTTTTGAGCTTGAGCCAATCCATTGTCCTTAGCATTTTGAGGGTTCCACTTTCACATCCATGCCATGCCAATCATTGAGCTTTCCTGAAATAATTATCTTGGAATAGCATTAGCTCAATGAGCTATATGTTGTTATGAATTACCAAAACCACCTAGGGATAGTTGCACTTTCAATAAGTCATACTGCTTACCAGCATGTAATACTTTGGTTCGGCGGTATTGTTGGATGAAGCGACCTAGACCGACATTACGCGTACGCTTACGCGAGACCGGTTCTCCCGATGTGCTTTGCACAGAGGTGGCTTGTGGGTGACAGTTTCTCCAACTTTAGTTGAACCAAGTATGGCTATGCCCGGTCCTTGCGAAGGTTAAAACAGCACCAACTTGACAAACTATCGTTGTGGTTTTGATGCGTAGGTAAGATTAGTTCTTGCTTAAGCCCGTAGCAGCCACGTAAAACTTGCAACAAGAAAGTAGAGGACGTCTAACTTGTTTTTGCAGGGCATGTTGTGATGTGATATGGTCAAGACATGATGCTGAATTTTATTGTATGAGATGATCATGTTTTGTAACCGAGTTATCGGCAACTGGAAGGAGCCATATGGTTGTCGCTTTATTGTATGCAATGCAATTGCGATGTAATGCTTTACTTTATCACTAAACGGTAGCGATAGTTGTGGAAGCACAAGCTTGGCGAGGCGACAACGATGCTACGATGGAGATCAAGGTGGCACGCCGGTGACGATGGTGATCACGATGGTGCTTCGGAGATGAAGATCACAAGCACAAGATGATGATGGCCATATCATATCACTTATATTGATTGCATGTGATGTTTATCTTTTATGCATCTTATCTTGCTTTGATTGACGGTAGCATTATAATATGATCTCTCACTAATTATCAAGAAGTGTTCTCCCTGAGTATGCATCGTTGCGAAAGTTCTTCGTGCTGAGACACCACGTGATGATCGGGTGTGATAGGCTCTACGTTCAAATACAACGGGTGCAAAACAGTTGCACACGCGGAATACTCAGGTTATACTTGACGAGCCAAGCATATACAGATATGGCCTTGGAACACGGAGACCGAAAGGTCAAGCGTGAATCATATAGTAGATATGATCAACATAATGATGTTCACCAATGAAACTACTCCATCTCACGTGATGATCGGACATGGTTTAGTTGATTTGGATCACGTAATCACTTAGAGGATTAGAGGGATGTCTATCTAAGTGGGAGTTCTTTAGTAAATTAACTGAACTTAAATTTATCATGAAACTTAGTACCTGATAAGTATCTTGCTTGTTCATGCTTGTTTGTAGATAGATGGCTCGTGCTGTTGTTCCGTTGAATTTTAATGCGTTCCTTGAGAAAGCAAAGTTGAAAGATGATGGTAGCAATTACACGGACTGGGTCCGTAACTTGAGGATTATCCTCATTGCTGCACAGAAGAATTACGTCCTGGAAGCACCGCTGGGTGCCAGGCCTGCTGCAGGAGCAACGCCGGATGTTATGAACGTCTGGCAGAACAAAGCTGATGACTACTTGATAGTTCAGTGTGCCATGCTTTACGGCTTAGAATCGGGACTTCAACGACGTTTTGAACGTCATGGAGCATATGAGATGTTCCAGGAGTTGAAGTTAATATTTCAAGCAAATGCCCAGATTGAGAGATATGAAGTCTCCAATAAGTTCTATAGCTGCAAGATGGAGGAGAATAGTTCTGTCAGTGAGCATATACTCAAAATGTCTGGGTATAATAATCACTTTATTCAATTGGGAGTTAATCTTCCAGATGATTGCGTCATTGACAGAATTCTCCAATCACTGCCACCAAGCTACAAGAGCTTCGTGATGAACTATAATATGCAAGGGATGAACAAGACTATTCCCGAGCTCTTCGCAATGCTAAAAGCTGCGGAGGTAGAAATCAAGAAGGAGCATCAAGTGTTGATGGTCAACAAGACCACTAGTTTCAAGAAAAAGGGCAAAGGGAAGAAGAAGGGGAACTTCAAAAAGAACGGCAAGCAAGTTGCTACTCAAGAGAAGAAACCCAAACCTGGACCTAAGCCTGAAACCGAGTGCTTCTATTGCAAGCAGACTGGTCACTGGAAGCGGAACTGCCCCAAGTATTTGGCGGATAAGAAGGATGGCAAGGTGAACAAAGGTATATGTGATATACATGTTATTGATGTGTACCTTACCAATGCTCGCAGTAGCACCTGGGTATTTGATACTGGTTCTGTTGCTAATATTTGCAACTCGAAACAGGGACTACGGATCAAGCAAAGATTGGCTAAGGACGAGGTGACGATGCGCGTGGGAAACGTTTCCAAAGTCGATGTGATCGCAGTCGGCACGCTACCTCTACATCTACCTTCGGGATTAATATTAGACCTAAATAATTGTTATTTGGTGCCAGCGTTAAGCATGAACATTATATCTGGATCTTGTTTGATGCGAGACGGTTATTCATTTAAATCTGAGAATAATGGTTGTTCTATTTATATGAGTAATATCTTTTATGGTCATGCACCCTTGAAGAGTGGTCTATTCTTGTTGAATCTCGATAGTAGTAACACACATATTCATAATGTTGAAACCAAAAGATGCAGAGTTGATAATGATAGTGCGACATATTTGTGGCACTGCCGTTTAGGTCATATCGGTGTAAAATGCATGAAGAAACTCCATACTGATGGACTTTTGGAACCACATGATTATGAATCACTTGGTACTTGCGAACCGTGCCTCGTGGGCAAGATGACCAAAACACCATTCTCCGGTACTATGGAGAGAGCAACAGATTTGTTGGAAATCATACATACAGATGTATGTGGTCCGATGAACATTGAGGCTCGTGGCAGATATCGTTATTTTCTCACCTTCACAGATGACTTAAGCAGATATGGGTATATCTACTTAATGAAACATAAGTCTGAAACGTTTGAAAAGTTCAAAGAATTTCAGAGTGAAGTTGAAAATCATCGTAACAAGAAAATAAAGTTTCTACGATCTGATCGTGGAGGAGAATATTTGAGTTACGAGTTTGGTGTACATTTGAAAAATTGTGGAATAGTTTCGCAACTCACGCCACCCGGAACACCACAGCGTAATGGTGTGTCCGAACGTCGTAATCATACTTTACTAGATATGGTGCGATCTATGATGTCTCTTACTGATTTACCGCTATCGTTTTGGGGATACGCTCTAGAGACAGCTGCATTCACGTTAAATAGGGCACCATCAAAATCCGTTGAGACGACGCCTTATGAACTGTGGTTTGGCAAGAAACCAAAGTTGTCGTTTCTAAAAGTTTGGGGCTGCGATGCTTATGTGAAAAAGCTTCAACCTGATAAGCTCGAACCCAAATCGGAGAAATGTGTCTTCATAGGATATCCAAAGGAGACTATTGGATACACCTTCTATCACAGATCCGAAGGCAAGACTTTTGTTGCTAAATTCGGAAACTTTCTGGAGAAGGAGTTTCTCTCAAAAGAAGTGAGTGGGAGGAAAGTAGAACTTGACGAGGTAACTGTACCTGCTCCCTTATTGGAAAGTAGTACATCACAGAAAACTGTTTCTGCGACACCTACACCAGTTAGCGAGGAAGCTAATGATGATGATCATGAAACTTCAGAACAAGATACTACTGAACCTTGTAGATCAACCAGAGTAAGATCCGCGCCAGAGTGGTACGGTAATCCTGTTCTGGAAGTCATGCTACTAGATCATGATGAACCTACGAACTATGAAGAAGCGATGGTGAGCCCAGATTCCGCAAAGTGGCTTGAAGCCATAAAATCTGAGATGGGATCCATGTATGAGAACAAAGTATGGACTTTGGTTGACTTGCCCGATGATTGGAAAGCAATTGAGAATAAATGGATCTTCAAGAAGAAGACTGACGCTGACGGTAATATTACTGTCTACAAATCTCGACTTGTCGCAAAAGGTTTTCGGCAAGTTCAAGGGATTGACTATGATGAGACCTTCTCACCCGTAGCGATGCTTAAGTTTGTCCGAATCATGTTAGCAATTGCCGCATTTTATGATTATGAAATTTGGCAGATGGATGTCAGAACTGCATTCCTGAATGGATTTCTGGAAGAAGAGTTGTATATGATGCAACTAGAAGGTTTTGTCGATCCAAAGGGAGCTAACAAAGTGTGCAAGCTCCAGCGATCCATTTATGGACTGGTGCAAGCCTCTCGGAGTTGGAATAAACGTTTTGATAGTGTGATCAAAGAATTTGGTTTTATACAGACTTTTGGAGAAGCCTGTATTTACAAGAAAGTGAGTGGGAGCTCTGTAGCATTTCTGATATTATATGTGGATGACATATTACTAATTGGAAATGATGTAGAATTTCTGGATAGCATAAAGGGATACTTGAATAAGAGTTTTTCAATGAAAGACCTCGGTGAAGCTGCTTACATATTAGGCATTAAGATCTATAGAGATAGATCAAGACGCTTAATTGGACTTTCACAAACCACGTACCTTGACAAAATTTTGAAGAAGTTCAAAATGGATCAAGCAAAGAAAGGATTCTTGCCTGTGTTACAAGGTGTGAAGTTGAGTAAGACTCAATGCCCGACCACTGCAGAAGATAGAGAGAATATGAAAGATGTTCCCTATGCATCAGCCATAGGATCTATCATGTATGCAATGCTGTCTACCAGACCTGATGTGTGCCTTGCTATAAGTCTAGCAGGGAGGTACCAAAGTAATCCAGGAGTGGATCACTGGACAGCGGTCAAGACCATCCTGAAATACCTGAAAAGGACTAAGGATATGTTTCTCATATATGGAGGTGACAAAGAACTCATCGTAAAAGGTTATGTTGATGCAAGCTTTGACACTGATCCGGACGATTCTAAATCGCAAACCAGATATGTGTTTACATTAAACGGTGGAGCAGTCAGTTGGTGCAGTTCTAAACAAAGCGTTGTAGCGGGATCTACATGTAAAGCGGAGTACATAGCTGCTTTGGAAGCAGAAAATGAAGGAGTCTGGATGAAGGAGTTCATATCCGATCTAGGTGTCATACCTAGTGCATCGGGTCCAATGAAAATCTTTTGTGACAATACTGGTGCAATTGCCTTGGCAAAGGAATCTAGATTTCACAAGAGCACCAAGCACATCAATAGACGCATCAATTCCATCTGGGATCTAGTCCAGGTGGGAGACATAGAGATTTGCAAGATACATACGGATCTGAATATTGCAGACCCGTTGACTAAGCCTCTTCCACGAGCAAAACATGATCAGCACCAAGGCTCCATGGGTGTTAGAATCATTACTAGGTAATCTAGATTATTGACTCTAGTGCAAGTGGGATACTGAAGGAAATATGCCCTAGAGGCAATAATAAAGTTATTATTTATTTCCTTATATCATGATAAATGTTTATTATTCATGCTAGAATTCTATTAACCGGAAACATAATACATGTGTGAGTACATAGACAAACAAAGTGTCACTAGTATGCCTCTACTTGACTAGCTTGTTAATCAAAGATGGTTATGTTTCCAAACCATGAACAATGAGTTGTTATTTGATTAACGGGATCACATCATTAAGTGAATGATCTGATTGACATGACCCATTCCATTAGCTTAGCACCCGATCGTTTAGTATGTTGCTATTGCTTTCTTCATGACTTATACATGTTCCTATGACTATGAGATTATGCAACTCCCGTTTGCCGGAGAAACACTTTGTGTGCTACCAAACGTCACAACGTAACTGGGTGATTATAAAGGAGCTCTAAAGGTGTCTCCAAAGGTAAATGTTGGGTTGGCATATTTCGAGATTAGGATTTGTCACTCCGATTGTCGGAGAGGTATCTCTGGGACCTCTCGGTAATGCACATCACTTAAAGCCTTGCAAGCATTACAACTAATGAGTTAGTTGCGGGATGATGTATTACAGAACAAGTAAAGAGACTTGCCGGTAACGAGATTGAACTAGGTATTGGAATACGGACGATCGAATCTCGGGCAAGTAACATACCGATGACAAAGGGAACAACGTATGTTGTTATGCGGTCTGACCGATAAAGATCTTTGTAGAATATGTATGAGCCAATATGGGCATCCAGGTCCTGCTATTGGTTATTGACCGGAGGCATGTCTCGGTCATGTCTACATTGTTCTCGAACCCGTAGGGTCCGCATGCTTAAGGTTACGATGACAGTTATATTATGAGTTTATGCATTTTGATGTACCGAAGGTTGTTCGGAGTCCCGGATGTGATCAAGGACATGACGAGGAGTCTCGAAATGGTTGAGACATAAAGATTGATATATTGGAAGCCTATGTTTGGATATCGGAAGAGTTCCGGGTGAAATCGGGATTTTACCGGAGTACCGGGAGGTTATCGGAACCCCCCAAGAGCTAAATGGGCCATGATGGGCCTTAGTGGAAAAGAGAAGAGGCAGCCCTACATGGGCCGCGCGCCCCTCCCCTCCCTTGGTCCGAATAGGACAAGGAGAGGGGGCCGGCCCCTCTCTCTCTTTTCCCCCCTCCGCGAATCCTATTCCAACTAGGATTGGGGGTGGGGGGGGGGGGAATCCTACTCCCAGAGGGAGTAGGACTCTCCTGGCGCGCCCTCCTTGGCCGGCCACCTCCCCCCCTTTGGTCCTTTATATACTGAGGCAGAGGCACCCTAGAGACACACAAGTTGACCCACATGATCTATTCCTTAGCCGTGTGCGGCGCCCCCAGCCACCATAGTCCTCGATAATATTGTAGCGGTGCTTAGGCGAAGCCCTGCAGCAGTAGTGCATCAAGATCGTCACCACGCCGTCGTGCTGACGAAACTCTTCCCCGACACTTTGCTGGATCGGAGTCCGGGGATCGTCATCGAGCTGAACGTGTGCTAAAACTCGGAGGTGCCGTAGTTTCGGTGCTTGATCGGTTGGGCCGTGAAGACGTACGACTACATCAACCAAACGCTTCCGTTGTCGATCTACAAGGTATGTAGATCACACTCTCCCCTCTCGTTGCTATGCATCACCATGATCTTGCGTCTGCGTAGGAAATTTTTTGAAATTACTACGTTCCCCAACAAATAGCTTGTGGCTGCACACGGAAGTTTCTAGTATGAATAGTCTCATGATCCCTTTGAGCCTGGGTGGCGGTCCAAAAGAAAACAGGCAAGTCCTGGAATACCCAGGTGCCTCAATCCACCCAGATGTGTGTTTAAGTTGCCACCTTATATAAACCATTAATTAACAATCTCACATCTGTCATGGATAACACTCACCCAATCCACGTCTACTAGCATAGCATGGCATAATAAGCAAACGTAGAGTAACTCCCAAAGGTTTGATAATAACAGGTAATAGGTACTACCTCATCTACTTCCCATCCCACAATTTAATTAGATCCTAATCATGCAATGTGTGAGGATTGATCTAATGCAATAAAACTGGGTAGTAGAAAAGGTATGATCAAAGTGTTACTTGCCTTGCTGATGATCCGCGAAACCTAACGATTCGAAGTAACAGGCGGCGCACTCCGGGTACTCTATCGCAGACAAACAAACAAGCATACAGTAAGTACTCATCTAATGCACAGGTAAAACTCAAATAAGAGATCTAACCAGAAGGTTCAACTTAAGAACTCCGGTTGGCAAAAAGAATCAAATCGAACGAAGCAACGAAAGTCAAACGGCGAAAGAAAAACAACTTTGTTGTAGTAATCTGGATCTAGGGCAAATTTTACAGTAGCAAAATCTTGTTTAAGTTAAACTAAAACGAAAATCTGGATAGAGGGTTTTGAGATGAAACTCTAGGCGCTTGAATCGCCTGATTCCGATAAACGAGCGAAAAGTTAAACTAAAACGAAAATCGGATCAGGAATCGCGATCAGAAAAATCGCGGATTTAATCCGAGAAAAAGAAAAATGACGAACGCTCACTAGAACGAACGAACGGACGAACGCTCGCTATTTAAATAAACCGGAAAAACCGATCTATTTAAAAAAATGAAACTAAAAAAACCGACGAAAACCGATTTTTTTTTTTAAACGTTGGCACGGAAGTCGAGGTGGCGGCGAACCTCGGCGGCGGCAGCGGCGGCGGCGCGTGGCGGCGGCAGCGTGGTGCGTGGGGGCGAGCGGCGGCGGCGCGGGGCTCGAGGGCGGGCGAGGCGGCGGCTAGGGTTTCTCCCGGGGGGGCTGGGCCGGCTTATATTGCCTAGTCGGGCCAGAGTCCTAGTCGGACACGTCCCGTTAGGTTGGTTCGGTTTTTTTTAATTCCGCTCGGAAGAAAAAAAAGAAATACTAAACGGACTCCAAAAATTCAGTAATAAATTTTCACGGGCTTCTAAAATCAAGCCGCACAAGGTGAACATTTATTTGGGACCTAAATGCAACTTTGAAAAACGCACATTTTTCCTAAATTCAAATAAAACACCGCAAAAACTCTGAAATAAAATCTTATTTGATTTTATTATTAAATCCTCAATATTTCTCTATTTTGGGAAAGTCATTTTATTTCGTCTCTCATATTTTTGTAATAGAAATAATTGATGATAAAATAAATAAAATCAAATGATCCTATCCTCAAAATTTGAGAAAACTCAAATATGAAAATAACGAAATCCCCAACTCTCTCCGTGGGTCATTGAGTTGCGTAGAATTTCTAGGATCAACCAAAATGCAAAATAAAATATGATATGCATTGATGATCTAATGTATAACATTCCAAATTGAAAATTTGGGATGTTACACACAAGCATAGAAGATGTATCACTCTTTATGGCATACATCTCATTATAATAATCATCATAGGTAGCAACTTCATTTTCATAGTCAATTGAAACCTCTTCCAAAATAGTGGATGTGTCACTAAATAAAGTCATGACCTCTCCAAATCCACTATCATCAATATTGTAATAATATTCAACACCCTCCAAATAGTGGGATCACTACTACCTAGAGTTGACACTCTTCCAAACCCACTTTTATCAATGTAAGCATCATAAATGGGAGGCATGCTATCATCAAAATAAGTTTGATCATTCAAAGTAGGGGGACTAAAAAGATCATCTTCGTTAAACATAGCCTACCCAAGCTTGGGAAAAACATTAATTGTAGCAAATAAATTGTCAAACATGTCATTCTCATCAAACATAGCATCCCCAAACTTGTGGCTTGGCATATCATAAGCATAATCATTCTTATCATTAATAGTATGAATAGCACCAATAGTATAGAAAACATTATTATCATATTCTTCCAAGCAAGTGCTAAAAGGATTTTCAAGATCATAAGGAATATCAATGTCTTCCCAATCATAATCATCACAACAAGCAATAGGCATAACAAAATCATCCTCCATCAACATATTTGATTCACTTTCATGAGGCGCGATGGTGATGGGAGCTACATTATTTGGGAGAGATACCTTTTTACCTCTATTCTTTCTTCTTTTATTCTTCTCCACCACACCATGTGTGGGTTTAATTAATTATTTCAAGCTTCTTGTTGAAGACATTGATTGGATAGGAACCTCCTCCTCGTTACCTGATTCATCATAATAAACACTAGGAGGGTATTGGGAAACATTTTCCCTTTCATTAGTATTCTCTTCATATTTCATTTGTTTTCTTTACTTTTAATAGTTGGCAATATAAGGATTCTCAATGCAACCTACCGCACAAAACATATAAATTTCCTCTAGATCAAAATCCAGAAATCTCCTAAGATTAAATTTTGGAATACCCTTAGTTATACGTTTCATTTATTCATACCCCAAAAGAATACTAAGCTCTTTATGATGCTCAAGGGTAATCAAGTTATCACATTTTTTGGACACGATTTGATCATGAAAGAATTTGCATTGGAGGTTTAAATGACCATGTTCATTGCAAAGTTCACAAGGATAGCAGAAAAAATTAAACCTTTCAACACAATCATCTAGCCTCTCTTGCAACTTTTTCGTTTCTAAATATTTATGATTTTTACAAAATCTATCTTCCCTTTTTGTGTGCAAATGCACTCCCAATTCACTCCGCAAAAAGTGACATGCTTATAAGAAACATTTTTGTCATGACTTGTGCAATCATCATTAGCATTTTGGATATTCAAAGAATTCACACTAACAACATTGCAATCATGCTCATCATTCAAATATTCTGTGCCAAGCATTTTATTGACTTCTTGTTCTAACAATTGAGCACAATTTTCCGAACCATCATTTTCAAGAAAGATATTGTAAAGATGATCAATATGCATCCTAAATTCCATTTTTATGTAGTTTTATTTTATAAGAAAAACTAGTGATAAAACAAGAAACTAAAAGATTCAACTGCAAGATCTAAAGATATACCTACAAGCACTCACCTCCCCTGCAACGGCGCCTGAAAAGTGCTTGATGTCTACTATGCAACTTTATTCTTGGAGACACGTGTTGGGCCTCCAAGCCCAGAGTTTTGTAGGACAGTAGCAATTTTCCCTCAAGTGAATGACCTAATGTTTATCAATCCATGACAGGTGTAGGATGAAGATGGTCTCTCTCAAATGACCCTGCAACCAAATACAAGCAATCACTTGTGTCCCCAACACACCCAATACAATGGTAAATTGTATAGGTGCACCGGCGAAGAGATGGTGATAAAAGTGTAATATGGATAGTAGATATTGGTTTTTGTAATCTGAAATTATAAAAACAGCAAGGTAACTAATAGTGAACGGGCACAAAAAACGGTATTTCAATGCTTAAAACCAAGGCCTAGGGTTCGTACTTTCGCTAGTGCAATCTCTCAACAGTGCTAACATAGTTGGATCATATGATTATCCCTCAAAGTGCAACAAAGAATCACTCACGAGTTCCTAATAGCGGACAACAAAAGATAGAAATTGTTTGTAGGGTACGAAAACACCTCAAAGCTATTATTTTCGTTCGATCTATTCAAGAGTTCATACTAAAATAACACAAAGCTATTGTTTCCGTTCGATCTATCCTAGAGTTCGTACTAGAATAACACCAAAGCAAATTCATATTCGTAATACTCAATCCACACGAAGAACTACAAGGAGACCCCAAAGTTTCTATCGGAGAAAAGATAATAAAAACGTGCATCAACCCCTTTGCAAAGATTACCCCAATATCACCGCGGGAATCCGCAAGTTGAGTGCCATAACATATATCAAGTGAATCAATAAGATACCCCAATGTCATCTCAAGTATTCATACCGCAAGACATACATCATGTGTTCTCAAATCTAACATTCAATCTGACATGACAAAACTTCAAAGGGTAAAGATTCAATTCATCACAACAAGAGTATAGAGGGGAGAAACATCATATGATCCGACTATATTACCAAAGCCCATGATACATATCACGAGAGAGAGAGAGAGAGAGATTAATCACATAGATACTGGTACAAACCCTCAGCCCCGAGGGTTGACTACTCCCTCCTCATCGTAGTGGCCGCCGGGATGATGAAGTGGCCACCAGAGATGATTCCCCCCTCCAGCAAGGTGCCGGAACGGGTCTAGATTGGTTTTCTGTGGCTACGGAGCCCTGCGGCGGCGGAACTTCTGATCTAGGTTAACCCCACAGGGTTTCAGAATATTTGGGAATTTATAGTGCAAAGAGGGGGTGCGAGAGGCCACCGAGGTGGGCACAACCCACCTGGGCGCGCTAGGGGGCCCTGGCGCACCCTGGTGGGTTTTTCTCCCCTCAGGGCACCCCCAGGTGCAGCTTTGGCCCATTGGGTTCCTTCCGGTCCCAAAAAAATCTCCGTAAAGTTTCGCGGTGTTTGGACTCCGTTTGATATTGATTTCCTGCGATGTAAAAAACAGCAACTGGCACTGGGCACTTGTTCAATAGGTTAGTCCCAAAAATGATATAAAGTTGCTATAAAATGATTGTAAAACACCCAAGAATGATAAAATAACAGCATGAATACTTGATAAATTATAGATACGTTGGAGACGTATCAATAAGTCGCTTAGTGGAAGGCTCAGTCCTGCTTGCACTAACATATTGAACAACCTCAGAAATTCAGTAATCAATCCAATGACATCTAAGCAAGGAAAAGAGGTTATTGTAGTTCCCCAACTAAGCACAAAAGAAAAAATCTGATCATTTGCAGAATCACCTGTAAAGCGCTCAGGCATGTCTACTGGCCTGGGGAGCTGAGCTATCGGAGTCAGCGCATACGTACAGAAGGGGAACTCCGCCTCCATTCCGGTCCTCTCCACAAGCTCAGTGCGCTTTGTAAACTTTATCATTGCATGACCTTCCACCGGTCTAAAAACGTATTTCCTTGGGAACACCAGGAACTTCCGGATGTCATATATCTTCCCATCTTTGATACGATCGATGAAGCTATCAATGTTCTTCTTTGGGATCTCAGCGTACATTTGATTGCGCTATCAATCGACGGAGCAGAGTATAAGTAGCCATGTAAAGAAGGACATGTAAATTCCTTTGGACGGCGACAACCATTAAAAAGGGGCATGGACACCATCTTGTGCATCCAAAAGGACCATATATGTATGCTTGATAGGGCCATGGTCGGTTCCACCACGATGCTGCCGTAACCTAGAGACATAAACAGGAATGCGCCAGATGGTGATACCCTGGCGAAGCTGAGACAAAGGGCTAAACTCCATCTGTAAAAAGAAAACATCAGTTTGAAAGGAGTGAGCATTAAGGGGAGTACATATAAAGCTAGAAAAACAGCAAGGAAGGGTCCGAAACGACACATATTCACAAACTGCCAGTGCTATAGAAAAGAACCTTGCATGAACAAAAAATCATCTACAAAATGCATCGGCGTGGAAGGACAAGATCACACGAGACATGTCCCAAGTCCTGGATTACAGGATAGGCACACTCATAACGCAACATCGAGCAAGACAGAAGAACCTAAGCAAACCACCAGAAGTATATTCACACTGCATGGCCAGCAAGTTCGTCTGAAGCGTAACAAAAGAGTATAACAATGGGTAAGGCAATGATACCAAATACGCGCATGCAGTAGTAGTTGCAGACATGCTAATTAGGCATAATAGGAAAGCATAGACTGTTACAAACAGTATGAACAAAAGCAAAGGCATATGCAACCACTACATGATCAAGGTGAGAAAGATCAAAAGGAACTAGCCGAGGCATAAACCTCGGGGTAGACGATATTGCGAGTCTCAGACGTGCACTTCTCATCTTTATCTTCTATAATAAACTTAAGGGATTTCCTAGACGTGATGTGCGACACAGCAACATAAAGCTGTCCATGAGTAAACATAGGCTGCTTCGGATATATTCCAACAAAAGATAAGGTCTGGCCTTGACTTTTATTTATTGTCATTGCATAGCACAACCTAATAGGAAACCGTCGTCGCTTCAAGATGAAAGGTCATTTGGTTTTCTTCCCTGTCAATTCTATTCTGGGTATGTAGACAATATTTCCTATATGAGAACCTGTCATAATAAAAGCCTGAATCACATCATCAGCCAACTCTTTAACAATCAGGCGAGTCCCATTGCAAAGGCCGTTGGCTTGACTCAAATTTCTAAGAAGCATGATAGGAACACCGGGTTTTAAGAATATTCTATGCTCGGGAAAATTTATCATAGAAACCGCGTTCAAAACCTCTGGAGGATAAAAAACATTGCTTTCTTTAACAGTATCAGCAGCTTCAAATATTGAGTCGCAGCTTAAGGACTCTCGACCACTCTGCGGCACGAGAGACATCACATGGATATTAACCTTCTCAGACACCTCATTGGTTGGGGTTAAAATAGATCACTCATGAAGGTACCTAGGTTTTTCATAGTTCGCAAGAAAATCTGTATAAGTTGACGAAACTATGGCAGAAATGTTATCTCCGTCAGTATGAATCAATAGGTCATTAGGTATTCTTGTCCACGTGGCTTCAGATTCTCCTCCCCTCTTGGTTGTTGGGAGCTTTCCATTTCCAAGATCTAATACCCACTTACTAAACAATGCCACACCTTGCTGTAACACAAGATCTGCACCAGGCATTGAGAGACGCATGTTGATGGACAAACACGGCACCAAAACAGAATTCCAAATAGAAGAATTTGTTATGGTTGCATCAACAATCTCTGGTCTAGACCCACCTTCAATAACCGGTAATATCTGTCTAAAGTCACCTCCTAAGACAACAATTTTCCCCCCAAATGGAACATTAGCAAGAGAAGGATCATCATAGGACAGAAGGTCACGCAAAGTTCGATCTAAGCACTCAAAGCATCTTCTATTTGTCATAAGTGCTTCATCCCAGATGATCAAAGAGGTATCTCTTATAAGATTGACCAAGTGAATGCCTCTTTTGATATTAGACAGGGTGCTCTGGTCAACTAAAAGAGGTATTTTAAACCGAGAATGAGCAGTCCTACCACCCGCAAGTAACAAAGCCGCAACACCCAAAGACGCAACAGTCAAAACAATTTTTTTTTGCCCCCTGAGAAGAGGGGTTATAGCATTGCACAGAAACGTTTTCCCAGTGCCACCATACCCATAGACGAAGAAAACACCAGACTTTTCTTGTAAAACACAGTCAATGATAGTCTGGTAAGCAACTCGTTGATCAACATTAAGCATCCCAAGCAAAACTATCGCTTCCTTTGCAAGTTTTTCAGAGTCATACGATAGTTCCTCATGGATCAACCTATCTTCATAGAAAGGCGTTTCAAAGGTTGTTTTAGGAGGGAGATTGAAGTCACTTATCTGAGCCCCATTTTTAACAAACACATTAGTGAGCTCCTCATGCAACAGGTCTCTAAGTTGGTCAAATGGCATTTCATAATCAAGATTACCCATGGCAAGCCTCACACCATGTTCAATATCATCTGCAAGCGTAACCCAGTATCTCTCAAAGAACAACCTCTCATCCCTAACCCCACAACGAATAAGCATAGTAACAAACAATTGTCGAAGGCTTGGCCCAAAATCCTAGACGGACGCCTCATCAAATGCTCGGTACCATTCTAGATCATCACCCAGTAAGCCTCTAGCTACGCACGCTTCTTTGAAAGTACCGTAAATAACACCCTTGTAAGTGCATCTAGTGCCACCCCTAGTTGGTTTTGGAGTATTGACGACAAACCTAGTTGAGGGACTGATGTGTCTGTGAGAATTGCAGGATAACACAGGTAGAAGTCCCTCATTGATTCAGTTTTCCTACCAGAGATGACCCCTAAAAATGTATGAAGACATTGAAGTCAAAGGTGGTATATGAAGATATTCACATTGAAGACTATGACAAGAGAAGACACCACATGAAGCCTATGGAGCTCGAAGACTTAGATCTTTCGTAGTTCTCTTTCTTCTGTGTTGAGTCATAGGAACCACCGTACTGTTCAGTGGGGTCCAAGAGAACCAGTTAGAATGACTGAAGTGATGCTTAAACAAAACCTCAAGTAAAGTTGCCGTGTGTGTTTGAAATCTGACCGTGTTAACACAACGTGTCAGTTCCTTAGTGACCCAGGGTCATTTTCGGACAAATCAGGTCTGGGTTGCCTAGTGGCTATAAATAGCCCACCCCCTACAACCATAAACGGTTGGCTGCTCAGAGTTAGAGTACGGCTTTTGTCATTTGAGAGCAACCCACCTCGAAGCCTTTGAGAGAGAATTCCTTGAGAGGATAAAGCCCTAACCACCCAGAGCCAAAGAGTGTTAGGCATCACTTAAGTCTTCTTGTCTGTGTGATCTGAAGACTTATTACACTTGAGGACTGTGAATCCTCCAGCCGGTTAGGCGTCGCGTTCTGAGCATCCAAGAACATTGTGGATTGCCGTGAACGAAGTCTGTGAAGGTTTGGGAGTCTACCTTGAAGACTTACCAGAGTGATTGGGCGAGGTCTGTGTGACCTTAGCTCAAGGGAATACGGTGAGGACTGGTGTCCTGAGCTGCGTGTTCAGGACTGGGTGTCCGGGACTGTGTGTCCTAAGGTTTAAATACCTAGCCGCCCTAACCAGACGTACAGTTGTCACAGCAACTGGAACTGGTCCAACAAATCATTGTCTTCAGCGAGTCACTGGTTTCATCTTCCCCTTCCCTTTACTTACTGTTACTCCTTGTGAAGTCATTGTATGTTCGCACTATCTTTTGTCTTCACTGAGTGACTGCGTGTTCTGTGTGGCTTCACAATATCTTCCTACCTGATCCTTACTACATTGCTGCTATTAGTCATTGTGCTTTCACTCTATTGAATACTTGACTATGGCTTGCCTAGTGTAGTCTACCTTCCGCTGCAGGGTAATAGGTTTATTTCTATCGTTTTCTTCATAACTTCCACGTTTTGAAGACTTTCATAAAAATCGCCTATTCACCCCCCCTCTAGTCGATATAACGCACTTTCAATTGGTATCAGAGCAAGGTACTCCCTTGTTCTGTGTGATTCGGTTTAACCACCTAGAGTTTTAGCTATGTCGACTGCAGGGATAATCAAGTCTCCGCTGCGTGCCCCGTCTTCGATGGAACTGAATATCCCTACTGGAAGAATAAGATGCGCATGCATCTTGAAGCCATTGACGTCGACCTATGGTATGTCGTCAAGAACGGCGTTCCCAAGGCTGGAGAAGGTGTCACCTGCTGATGTCAAGAATTCGTTCAACTGGACTCTACTGCCAAGAATATCATCTGTGGTCATCTGACCAAAGGACAGTATGGCCGTGTGAGTGCTTTGGAAACATCTAAGCTAGTCTGGACTGGCTCTCCAAGGTCAACGAAGGCGTCTCAACCCAGAGAGATCAGAGAATCAGTGTCCTTCACAACCTCTTCAACCGCTTCAAGAAATGACAATGAGAATGTCCAGCTCACATTTGATCGACTCACTGACATCACAAATGAGCTTCAAGCCCTCGGCTACTGAGATCACCAAGCATGAAGTCGTCAAGACACTCCTGAGATCACTTGACAGTTCGTTTGACACCCTAGCCCTGATGATTCAAGAACGTCCTGACTTCAAGACACTCGATCCGTCTGACATACTTGAGAGGCTCAACACACATGAGTTTCAGCTTTCTGAGAAAAGAGATATCTACGGTCCCAACTATGGGCGAACTCGTGCCTTGAAGGCAAAAGCTGTCTCCTCATCTGAAGAAGAATCTGACAGCAGTTCTGATGATCCTGAAGACATGGAAAGGAGCTTGCTATGCTTGTGAAGAAGTTCCAAAAATTCACCAAGAAGAAAGGTTTCAGAAAGTCTTCCCGATCAAGCTCAAGGAATGATGAAGCTTCTGCTCATGACTACAAAGAAGAAAACATGTCACAAGTGCAAGAAACCTGGCCACTTCATCTCTGAGTCCACAGTGGGACAATGAGAACAAAAAGAAGAAGAAGAGCAAGGAATATGACTCTGACGACAAGAAGAAGAAGAAATACTCAAAGTCTTCTTCCAAGTCTTCCTCAAAGTCTTCATCACACAAGAAGAGCTCATCTGGCAAGGCACGTGCGTTTGTTGGCAAGGAAATGGATTCAGAGGAGGAGTCCGCTTCTGAGGAGGCGGAGGTGGAGTCTGAGGAGGAGTCCGATTCAGGCGTCGCAAGTCTGGCTACAGCATACGTTGCCAAGTCCATCTTCAACACTGAAGACAATGACCTTCATCACCGACACCGATGCAAATGACAAGGACTACTCCGCTTCTACCTACTGCTTCATGGCACGCGGTGCCAAGGTAAACACACGCACTACTCACTATCAAACATCTAAGTGACGATGACTCTGATGTGGTTCAAAACCCAGCTACAAAACACTTGCTAAAATTGCAACTGAACAACAGAAAGCTATGGAACATATTCAAAAACTGTTAGAAGCGATGATCTGTTAGGACGCTGAAATGACTCGATCTGATCCTTAATTGAAGACATAAAAAATCTTCACGTTAAGTATGAGGAACTTGAAAGTCGTCATGAAACGCTCTCAACAACTCATGAAAAGCTTTCCTATGATTATCTTCAAAGGAAGCAAGATCTTGAGAAATTGAGAGTGGCTCATGAAGATCTTCAAAAGGAAAACGAGTCACTTCGCGCCAAACAGATCAGTTCCGCTCAGGAAGGATTTGAACCACCATGTCTTAAATGCATTGAGCGTGATAACTACTTCTGTTGCTGAATGTTCTACTGCTGCTACTGTTGCAATATCTTCAACTGTTGATGTGGTAACTAACCCCTCTGCTGAGGATCCACTGCTATTGCTGATGAGAATGCTAGGTTGAAGACATTGCTTGAAACAGGGATGTACAAAAGTCTTAAAGGGCATCAGACACTATGTGATGTCCTCAAAAAGCAGATTTTGAACCGAAACCCGAGGAAAGAGGGTGTTGGGTTCGTAAGGAAAATGAATGCTGATGGCTCTTACTGGAAACCTGAGCAGTACCCCAAAACCACATGGGTTGCTGCAAAGGAATTTTCAGCAGATCCATCCACTCTATCTGGGTTCACTTGTGCTAACCCCATTGTCATTGATGAATCCTTTGATGCAAACTATAAACTGTTTAAGAATCAGAATGGTGAAGTGTTTGCCAGGTACATTGGTACTAACTGCAGGAATGGACCGCCTATGAAGAAGATCTGGGTTCCGAAAAGGTGTCTGGAGAATCTTCCTGTGAATGTCATCATGACACCTCACGTGAAGAAGACAAACCTCAGACCAAAGGCTTCATATGATCCAAAGGCTTCATACAGACAGAAGACTCACCTGAGTCACACTAACGCAAATGTTTTGCAGGAAACCATACTCAGGCATATGAATATGAGAGCGGTTCATCAAACCGCCATGTTCATAGACCAAGAACTATTCTGCTTATTTATGAGTATCTATTGTCCCCTGCAAGACTGTTTGCTAGGGCTCCAAAGCCAAAGTTCTCAGATGCTGCACTTAGACTTATGCTTCTAACCACCCTTGAAGATGTGGGTGGTAAGAAAGCTTAACTCTCTTTTTGCCAGGAAACGGTCTCCAGTCCGTAGAAACCAAAATCGTCTTGCATTGCTGACCTAAACACGTAGTCGCAAGACATCGAAATGCGTTAACTACCGACACTAGTCGTAATTTCACTATGTACGTCGTCCTGAAACGCTTCTACTCTCCCATATCCTAAGTCTGGTATCTACTTTTCATAAACACCACTTGGGTTCGTCAAATGTTGTTTTTGCTGCAACAATGTGATCTCTTCGTATAATCTTCGTCATTTGATCCCCTCAACGGTGACTTAACTGATAGTACATGACACTGAGCACATCATCCAATGTATTATTGAGATCGTGTTACAAACCACATCGACTTGGCAATAAGAAGCCCTCTTTATAGATCCTTCAATCCAATCACGTCTCATCCACAAGTACCTACATCGAACATATTGCCTGGACACTGGCTAAAAAATAGTATTGGTCTAGCTAGTGTTAGTTTTGCAATCTTCAACGTCGTCCCAACACCATGATAAAGTTCATGCTTGTGAAATCCTTGGCCTTCAACCTTAATCCGTCCTTGTCTCAAATCTTTCCATTAAACTATGATCTATATATTTGGGAAATATCCTTTGCCTTGTCTAATGGAATCTACAAGTCTCTAGTGTATTTTAAAATCAAAAGATGATTTGTACGTGGTAGATTTCTCAGCAGGGCCACAGCTTGCCATATGTCTTCTAGCAAAAGGCTTCAGAATGCTGTGTCTGGCATCGGAGGCTTGGGCATGCTGGCATGAGGAACCTTCCACACCCTGCAAGAAGAAGAAGCATGTCATAGGCATCGAGGCGTCAAGTTCAAGAAAGATCACTTATGCGGTGCCTGTGAAGCAGAAATGACGAGGGCCAAAACATCCCTCGAAGACAATCATGACACTACTCGACCCTTCGAACTGCTCCACATGGATCTTTTCGGTCCCACTCATTACTCAACTCTTACTACTACTGCTTGTCTCTATGGCTTTGTCATTGTTGATGATTATTCTAGATATACTTGGGTGCACATAATCCTCTACAAGACTGAAGTGCAGGATGTCTTCAGACGCTTCGCCAATCGAGCAATGAACAACTATGGCGCCAAGATAAAGCACATCAGAAGTGACAATGGCACTGAATTCAAGAACACTGGCCTTGATACATATCTTGATACTTTGGGCATCACACATGAATTCTCAGCTCCGTACACGCCACAGCAGAATGGCGTCGTCGAACGCAAGAACAGAACACTCATTGAGATGGCCCGAACGATGCTAGATGAATACAAGACTCCAAGAAAATTCTGGCCTGAAGCCATTGATACTGCATGACATCCTATGAGCTCCTTACTGGCAAGAAGCCAAATGTCAGTTACTTCAGAGTATTTGGTGCCAGGTGCTGGATCAAGGATCCACATCACACTTCAAAATTTGCACCAAAAGCACATGAGGGTTTTATGCTAGGATATGGAAAGGATTCGCACTCCTACAGAGTCTTCAACCTTTTTCACTATAAAGTGGTTGAAACAGTGGATGTGCGGTTCGATGAGACTAACGGCTCACAAAGAGAGCACCTGCCAAATGTGCTAGATGAAGTTCCATCCAGTGAATCAATCAAACTTATGGGAACTGGAGAAATCATACCATCTGAATCTCAGCCTGAAGAGGAACTTATCATCTCTGCACCTGATCAAATAGAAGACAATGCTCAGCCTGAAGACAATCCTTCTAACGATGACAATGATCAGCAAGAGCAAAATCTTCGTCCTGTACATCCTCGTGTTGCAAATGAAGTACATATTGAGAAAATAATTGATAGCATCAATGCACCAGGTCCACTCACTCGTTCAAGGGCAACACAGCTAGCAAATTTCTGTGGGCACTTCGCGTTCGTCTCAATATCTGAACCCAAGAAAGTTGAAGCAGCCTTCATGGAACCTGAATGGATTCAAGCTATGCAAGAAGAGCTTCAACAGTTTGAGATGAATAATGTATGGGAACTGGTTAAGCGTCCTGATCCTCACAAGCACAATATAATAGGCACCAAATGGATATATTGCAACAAGCAAGATGAGCATGGTCAAGTTGTCAGAAACAAAGCTCGTCTCGTTGCTCAAGGGTACACTCGAGTTGAGGGGATTGACTTCGAGGAAACATTTGCTCCTGTGGCTAGACTTGAAGCCATACGCATACTGCTGGCCTATGCAAATTATCATAACATTCTTCTGTATCAAATGGATGTGAAGAGCGCTTTTCTCAATGCCAAGATTGAAGAAGAAGTGTATGTTGCACAACTGCCTGGCTTTGAAGATCCAAAACATCCTGACATGGTGTACAAGCTCAACAAGGCATTGTATGGCCTCAAACAAGCCCCTCGGGCTTGGTATGACACACTCAAAGACTTCCTGAAGAGCAAAGGCTTCAAACCTGGTTCCCTCGACCCCACTCTCTTCACAAAGACATATGATGGTGAACTATTTGTGTGCCAAATATATGTGGATGACATTATCTTCGGCTGCACCAATCAGAAATACACTGACGAGTTTGGATATGTGATGCAAGAGCAATATCAGATGTCCATGATGGGTGAGCTGAAGTTCTTCCTTGGTCTTCAAATACGTCAGCAACGCAACGGCATCTTTATATCTCAAGAGAAATACCTCAAAGATTGCCTGAAGAAATTTGGAATGCAAGATTGCAAAGGCTACACGATGCCAATGCCAGCCAAACATCATCTGGGTCCCGACGACAATGGTAAAGAGTTCGATCAAAAGGTATACCGCTCCATGATTGGTTCCTTACTTTATTTATGTGCATCTAGGCCAGATATCATGCTTAGTTTTTGCATGTGTGCCCGGTTCCAAGCGGCACCAAAGGAATTGCATCACTTAGCTGTGAAGCGAATTCTCGGATATTTGGCTCACACCCCAACACTAGGATTATGGTATCCAAAGGGCTTAGAGTTTGATCTGGTTGGATTCTCGGATGCTGATTATGCTGGTGACAAGGTGGATCGCAAGTCTACATCAGGCACATGTCATTTTCTGGGACGATCACTTGTATGTTGGTCTTCAAACAAGCAGAACTGTGTATCTCTCTCCACTGCTGAATCTGAATACATTGCTGCTGGATCTTGCTGCGCTCAGCTTCTATGGATGAAGCAAACACTCAAAGACTATGGCATTCATCTGAAGCAGGTGCCACTCTACTGCACAATGAAAGCGCCATCAAGATTGCCAACAATCCAGTTCAGCACTCGAAGACAAAGCACATTGAAATTCGTCATCACTTTCTCAAAGATCACGTTGTGAAGGAAGATATTGATATCATACACGTCAACACTGAAGAGCAATTGGCAGATATCTTCACCAAGCCCTTGGATGAGAAGAGGTTTTGCAAGTTACGGTGTGAGCTAAATATCTTGGAATCCTCAAATGTCCTGTGATCAGGCACACATCCTAACACTTATGCATATTGATGACTTAGATGTGCAACACACGAAGTAAAGTATATCTTCAATCAATGAAGACTTACATTCTATGTGTGAATACATTAATGTGGAATTTGACTTCGGAGCGCCACGATAATTGTGCACCGTGTCTGGGTCTAATACTTCCTATACGGTGGGTAACGCCACCACCAAATTTTTCTGTTTGAAGTGTTTCACTCATGGCGTTACGTTTGGTATGTCTTCACATTTGGTTGGCTTCAATCTCAACTTGTCTTCATGATTATCTTCACTATGTTGATTTGATTGTCTTTCTCATATATATATATACTAGTGTTCTGTCCTCTACAGCATTCACTTATAGCTATGTCTTCTTGTTGAATCTTTTGAACTAAGTGAATGTGATCGGACCCTAACCTCTCTATGCTTTCTATCTCAAACTCTATCTCTCCAAATCATATGCATTCTATTGAAACTGTCGAATTTCTTCTCTGCGTCCTTGTCAGCAGAAGATACAGAGACAAACATTAAGTCCGTTTTCAATGCTAATTCCTTCACCTGAAACCCGGAGAAGTGGGAACGACCACCCGACAATCCAGGCGTGCGTGGGAACGTGGAATAACCTCTGATATGTTGCATGATGGCCACGTGTCCTTCAGATGTGAATCGCCAGGGGCACCTGTGTAATAACACTGTGCCATCCCTATCCCTATAAATACAAGCCTCACCATAGTCATTATCCTTTCTTCCAATCTCGCACAAACCCTAGCGCCACCGCTAGCCCTCGACGACGCCGTCTTCATGCCGGCCGCGGACATCGTCCTCTCCGCCGTCGCCGTAGGTGTCCTCTATCGCCAAGTTAGGGCACAGATGATCGAACTGCTCGGCCTCCTCTCCCACTCTGTCTAGCAGTTCTTTGTGTGGTAAATAAAACTTCCTTTTTACGGCCCCTTTTTGATCCTATAGATTCATCACTTTCTACCACAAGCAGTTTCTGTTCACACAAGTTGGATCTATTTCATACTGCATCTCATAATATGCCTAGTATGTTCACTTATGCTTCACAAAGTAGTTAAATTCCTCACTTGTACTTATTCGTGGATTCGTACAAATCTGGAACCAACTCTCTATCTATGAGTGAATGTCTTCGCACTATGAGGTCAATGTCTTCTAAACTGATTTATCTTCAAAATCTTCTGAGAATGCATATGACCTCTTCCCCTTCCCTCGCACCTTAATGCTGTCACAGGTACATGTCCGTGGGAGAATCCCTTGGTTCTCATAGTCTGCATTCATTTGCAGAATTCTTACAGCATCATATAAATTCTCCCGAAGCCAGTTCCTATTTGACCAGCAAGCGGAAGCCTTTGAATCCTTTGAATGTGTTGAAGCCATTCAGTTTGAAGTTCATGGCTACAGAGAAATCAGCAAGGAAGGGTGGCAGACAGCGTCGAGGGGGAACATCAAGAGATCTGCCTGATGACCTCTTAGAGCTGTACAAGACAGATCCAGAAGAGGATTACAATCAGCGCAAGACATGAATCCAATGGATTTGAAGATACTGGGCCGAGCAATGGTTCAAGTACAAGTTTGTGACCCGGGAATATGCTGAGAAGAATGCCATCAAGCGACCATGGGGAGACATCCTATACAGAAATCTTCAACCCAGGTCCAGAGATGAAGCCATTGAACAAGGCTTCTATCCCTACATGGTCCGTGGAACACAGCCTGCGGATGCAGACCCATCGTCATTGCTATGGTGTCGTGACGACAATCTGTTCAAGCGCAACTTCCAGTTTTCCAAGAATTCGGCTAAGCAAAACAAGAAGTCATTGGGACTAGACTTCAACCCTGGTCCTTCTGCTCCCCGTGCCGATGGCACCCGTGAAGCTGAACCCAATCTTGTTGGGACCTTCTACAACCTGGAAGGTCTCATCACTCATATCATGGTTCAAGGGACAGCCGTGGATGAGCCTGCAGATGACGCTGAATCTGATGAAGCGCCTGCACCACCGAAGACAAAGAAACTGAACAAGCCTAAAGCTTCAAAGCTTGCTCCCGCACCAAAGGTCTTACAGGAGAAGCCTCTAGCCACTGCACCTCCTGAACACAGTGTGCAGTCTGAAGATTTGTCATGCATCTCCAAGCCCTCGAGAGTAAAGATGCCCTTGCAACCCACCAGCCAAGAACTGACTGCTGCTGCTATTCTGCGCAACGACGCCATTGATCTGTCCAGCGATGAAGATCTTGCAGATGACGCTCTTGAGCAACTGATTAAGAGAAAGGAAGAAGCAGAAATCTTCAATGATTTGCCTCTCTTTGACGTGGCAATCATCCACAACTTCATTGATGAGTGGTTTGACACGCCCAACCCCAGCTTTGAAGATCTGCAACTTCCAATTGGCATCAGTGACGCCTTCACTGGCGCCATTGCTTCTGAGCTAGCTCTAGCTCAGCGCATCGTTCAATTGAAGCAAAAGATCGACTATGAGAAAGCTCAGTTCAAGAAGCACATGGCCAAGCTCAGCGTGCAAGATGTGAAAAACTTCAAGATTTTGCTGCACGAGCTCAAGGAAGCCTTTCTCAAGAAGCGTCAAGAAGCTAAAGGTTCTCATGAGCGCATGAAGAGCCTGGATGACAAGTGTGTGCAAGCCTACAATGAGGCTGAGAAGCGCAAGGCTCTTGGTCGTCCTAGCATCGACCCAAGAATGGCTGCAAAGAAGAAGAAGCCAGCTGTGGCCGAACCCGAAGCAACAAGGCAGGAAGCACATCCCATTGTCTTCCCAGCCAGTATGACAGGCTCGAAGCCTAAGGTCCCCGCAGTGGCTTCAGACCTGAAGAAGACAAGGGCTGCCGAGGCTGAAGCCAGAAAGAGGAAACATCCTGAAGCTTCTGATGTCGCTCCCTCCAAGAAGAAGCGCAGAACCAAGAAAGATCGGGCTGCTCCCACAGAGCCCCTTGTTGTAGAACCCATCTCTGTTGCTCGCCCTGATTCCTCGCATCAAGAACGACGGATAGTAGTTCATGAGCCTGCTTCCACAGAGGCTCCTGAAGCTGAAGACATTCCGGCAGTTGACCCCACCGCTGCTGAAGACATTGGTCACTGTCGGTGTCAAAACTGGCGGATCTCGGGTAGGGGGTCCCGAACTATGCGTCTAGGCCGGATGGTAACAGGAGGCAGGGAACACTTTGTTTTACCCAGGTTCGGTCCCTCTCGATGGAGGTAATACCCTACTCCTGCTTGATTAATATTGATGATATGTGTAGTACAAGAGTAGATCTACCACGAGATCAAGGAGGCTAAACCCTAGAAGCTAGCCTAAGGTATGATTGTTGTGTATGGAGTTGATTGCCTATGGACTACAACCCTCCAGTTTTTATAGACACCGGATAGGGTTAGGGTTACACAGAGTCGGTTACAATGGCAGGAGATCTTGAATATCCGCATCGCCAAGCTTGCCTTCCACGCCAAGGAAAGTCCCATCCGGACACGGGACGAAGTCTTCAATCTTGTATCTTCATAGTCCAGGAGTCCGGCTGAAGGTATAGTCCGGCTACCCGAACACCCCCTAATCCAGGACTCCCTCAGTAGCCCCCGAACCGGGCTTCAATGACGACGAATCCGGCACGCAGATTGTTCGGCATTGCAAGGCGGGTTCTTCTCCAAATCTTGTGTACCTGTAGGAATAATGTCCGATTTTTGTAATGTAGTGCTCCTTGGCTTCCATGCCCAATAATGGTCGTCTTCCACGTGTTCAAACAAATGCGAAAAGCCGGGGCGTTTTTACATCCACACCCCTAGCCGTATAAACGAGCCTCCTATTTAACGGGATGGGGATTTAGGTCCAAACCACATCTTCTCCTTTCCGCGAGTTATCATCAGAGCGCTTCCAGCAAAGGTCCATTCCAACATGACCAGCCGTCGCAGCTCCTCCCCTCGCCCCTCCGGTCCCAAACCCGGGGACTGGGAGAGTTGCACCATCCCGCATAGCAAGTTAGCTTCACTTCAGGCCAAGGGATTCCTCCCTCAGGCATACATGGTCCCGGTCCGAGCCGGTCTCGCCACCTATAATGGCGGAAAACAAGCGGAGAGCACCCCCAATCCTTCTAAAGGAGAGCGGGTGTGCCTCGTCCCCTATCTAATAAGGGGACTGGGATTTCCAATTCACCCATTTCTCCACGGGCTTCTGGAGTTCTACGGCCTCCAGATGCACAATCTCACGCCCGCCTCCGTATTGCACATTGCGGGTTTCATCGCCCTTTGCGAGCTATTTTTAGGCGTTGAGGCTCATTTCGCACTGTGGAAGAGGTTATTCTGCCTGGTGCCCCATTCTGAAAAGGGGCCTATATATCAAGTGGGTGGAGCCGAAGTATGGCGCATCGCTGGGACCGGATACCTATCCGGAACCCCAAAGAAGGCGTCCGAGGACTGGCCTTCGGAATGGTTTTACATAGATGACGTCCCGCTACCGGACCCTATCCGGGTCAGTCTCCCTGAGTTCAAAGTGCTCCATTGAGGAAACGCTTGAGCTGGCGTCCGCGGAGCTCTCAGAGAGAAAGTGACAGAGACGTCCTTTACCTGATGCGCCGGATAAGACTGTTGGCTCATTCCGGACTAACCATGATTGGAGTCATGGCCGCATGCATTATCCGGGGGTGCAGCTGCTTCAATATAGAGGCCACCCCATGTGGGATTTCAACGGGGAGGATGATGCCACACGTTACGGTCGTAAGGGGCCGGCCTCAGCCGCCGCCTTAGTAAAGATCTTATCCTCTTTGTATAAGGGAGAAAAGGAGGAATTCCTCCGCGTCAATCCGCAGGCCGGATTTACTATGTACGATCCTCCAAGTTGGGTAAGTGAATAATTGCGCTTGCCCGTTTGTTCTATACTCCCACGGTTAGATATGTAGTCTGACGACTTTAGTGCAGGAACTGCGACAGGAGGTAAAGGATATAAATAGCCGCCCTCCACAGCCCGAGGACCCAGAACGGTCCCTCGATCCGGACTCCGAAGAGGATCCGGACATATCGGTGGAGCTTATCGACGGGGTGTTCCATCAGCTAAGCAAGGACGATACCTTGGTAGCCATCATGGCTGATTGCCCAGGGTTAATCCCGGCCTCCCAGGTGACAGAAACCGGAGTCTCATTCCCTCGAGAGAGATTGCACTCTCGCGTATTCCGATGTTTCTGACGACAACTGTGTTTTGCAGGGGAGTTTTCCGAGGCAGGAGGCCGAACCTGCGGCGGCTAGCCAACGAGGGGCCACAGGGCCCCGTGGGGTAAAAAGGAATGAAGTCCGGACTGAGATGCCGGCGCAAAGGTATAGTGCACCCTCTGTTTCCCTGGAGTTATTCTATCAGGGCATATTAACGGTCGTGCTATCTTCAGAACGAAGAGACCTAGCCGGACTACATCCGGAGAGGTTGCCAATCGCGCCTCCACCAGCCAGGCTCCAACGTCTGGCCAGGAAGCAGAGGCGAGCACAAGGCGCGCACCGGACGCTCCTCCGACAGAGGATGCGGACAGGCTGTCTGCCACAAATTCTGAAGTGGAGAGTGCCATGAACCACAGGCATCGCCGGACAGTTCTACGCGACGCTTGTTTCTCCCAAGAGGCTTTAGATGCCTTTAATTCGGGAGATGCGTACCTCCGTGCTGCTCAAAATGGTTTAGCCAGAGCCACGGAGTAGTATGTAAGAAAATTTTGGTCAAATATATATATACCAGTAGCCCCCGAGACTTGAAACAGTTAGAGCAACTGATTTAAGGATCATTTAATATGCAGGTTCTTACAGAGAAGAATATTATACTGTCCCAGGAGCTGGAAGAGTGCAAGGCCCAACTAGAGGCCGCACTAGCCGCAGCAGGGGAGTCCAAAGAGACCCCCTCAGGTAGGATACACTTCGAAAGATTAGTATTGTGCGGTGTGGGTGCAAATCTGACAGATCATATTGCAGATGGCGCCGGACTCGATCCGGATAAGCAACAACTCTTACGCCAGCTAAAGGCCGGTGAGAGTATGTTGACAAAGGTGAGGCGAGAGAAGAATGATCTTCAGGATGCCAACACCAAGATGGACGTCGAACTTAAATATGTTCGTGGCCAGCTGTCGGACTCCACGAAGGAGAATCAGCGGCTTCGACGCGGCATTTCTAGTAAGTGCTTGAACGAACTTTGAAAAAAGAGTTCGGCGAGGAAGTCGACTAACAGAGTAATGTCTGTAGGTATGCTCATAGGTCGTCCTGCAGAGGAGATGCCCGTTTCTACGGGTGACCTTCTTCCCGAACTCATGCAACTGCACGAGCGAATTCGGTAGGCGATGCGGGTTGTTACCCAAGCCTTATGGCCTGCCCACTCCATGCCCGAGGGCCTTGGAGAGCTTGCGGAGAAGCTGAAGGGAGCTCGGCGGCGCTTCCGGTTGTGGAAGATATCGGCCTGCCGACAAGGCGCTAGGGAAGCCTGGGCCATGGTGAAGACCCGTTTTACGAAGTCAGACCCAAACCACATGGCCGAGGTCGGACCAATGGGGCCTGACGGGAAGGAAATCCCTGTGAGCTTAGTATACGGCCAAGTAGAGTTGGTCGCGAAGTATTCCCAGCAGGACTGTAAATTAGACAGCCTGTTAGATGGTATAGAAGAGGAATACAATCAGTCAGAATAACTATGTAATTTTGAATTGACATTTGTAATGCCTTCTAGCCGGATTGTAGATCGTTTGTCGTTGCCGACCTTTTCGCTTCAACCTCGGGACCTGACGGTCCGGAGTGTGTCCGAATACCATAGCGGTTATATAAGAACCGTGGTATGCGTGGAGACCAGGCGTGGGGTCATTAGTGCTTTATCAGACAAGTGCCCAACTAGTTATGTTATATTACATGGTTAGTAAGAAACATCTTCCAGAGAGAATAGTTCCGTTAGGGGTTCCTTTAGCTGGGAGGCATGTCCTAATGTGCATGTCCGGACTGCATAAAAAGACGCAAAAAAGCATCTGGGGGCGCATAAAATGGGTAAAAAAAATCATCTTTTATCTCACCGACCGAATATTCCCTTAAGAACGCTAGCTTTCGGCTTCACCCAGTCTGAGGTACACGTCCGGCTGACCCGGCAGTAACAATCGCAGAGGTGCTCCCTTTACCGCCTAGCCGAACAATCGGGAACGTAGGGGTAAGCACAGGAGCCAGGTAACCCAGCTTGGCTAAAACTTAAGTCATATCGATGCATATAATGGTGAAGAAAAAGGTACATGCGGAAGTTCGACGCATGTGTTGGGCATGAAGCCCGTATAAATAAGCTTCTGTTAAAGAAGCCCCCAGGTTTAATGAGCGCGAGTGGCACGTCACTAGATAAGCCTTTAAGGGCTATAAAAGAAAAGAGGGGAAGGAGAGAAATGTAAGACAGAAAAATGCAAAAAATGGACAGAGGAAGGAGACGAACACAGAGTCTGGCGCTAGGCATAGAATCTTCAGAGACGGGTGGCGTTCCACGGGTTCGGCTCGAGTCGGTTATCCGACGCATCTCGCAGGCGGTATGCCCCGCTAGTCAGGACTTGGTCGATTATGAATGGACCTTCCCACTTGGGCTTGAGTTTGTCCTTTTTCTTATCTGGCAGGCGTAGAACTAGTTCGCCAACATTGTAATTTTTGGCCCGTACTTCTCTGCTTTGATATCTTCGGGCCTGTTGTTGATAGAATGCGGAACGGGCTTTTGCCACGTCACGCTCCTCCTCCAGGGCGTCCAAGTTGTCCTGCCGATCGAGCTCGGCTTCTCTTTCTTCGTACATGCGCACTCTAGGTGAGTCATGAATTATGTCGCAGGGCAGAACTGCCTCTACGCCATACACCATAAAAAATGGTGTGTATCCGGTGGTGCGATTTGGCATTGTCCGAAGCCCCCATAGCACGGAGTCGAGCTCCTCTACCCAGTGCATGTTTGATTCCTTGAGGGACCGCACTAGTCTGGGTTTAATGCCGCTCATGATAAGACCATTTGCACGTTCGACCTGGCCGTTGGTTTGTGGGTGATAGACGGAAGCATAATCGAGCTTGATGCCCATGTTTTTGCACCAGAGTTTTACCTCGTCGGCGGTAAAGTTTGTACCGCTATCGGTTATGATGTAGTGGGGGACGCCATAACGGTGTACAACCCCGGATATGAAGTCTATCATAGGTCCGGATTAGGCCATTTTAACAGGCTTGGCTTCTATCCATTTGGTGAATTTATCCACCATGACCAGTAAGTATTTTTTTTCCTATCGGTCCCACCTTTAAGGGGTCCGACCATGTCAAGCCCCCAGACCGCAAAAGGCCAGGTGATGGGTATAGTTTGGAGTGCGGTGGGTGGCATATGGCTTTGGTTGGCAAAAAGTTGGCAACCAGCGCATCGTTGGACTATGTCCTGAGCGTCTGCCAGGGCCGTCGGCCAATAAAAGCCTGTACGGAAAGCCTTGCTAACAAGGGACCGAGCAGCGGCGTGGTGACTCCGAGTCCGGCATGAATTTCAGCCAGAAGGTTTCGCCCTTCCTCTTCGGAGATGCACCTTTGAAGGACTCCGGTAGTGCTTTTCTTATAAAGCTCTCCCTCATGGACTCTATAGGCTTTAGATCTCCACACTATGCGGCGGGCCTCGTTTTGGTCCTCCGGGAGTTCCTGCCTAGTAAGGTAGGCTAGGAATTGTTCTGTCCACGGGGCGATGACCGCCATTATTACGTGGGCTGAAGGTGTAATTTCATTGGCAGAGCCTCCAATTGTGTCAGATTGTTAGGCGTCGAGTGGTGCGGCTGGGTCCGGGCTGTTATTTGTGGGTTCCCCCTCCCATGCTACGGATGTTTTGAACAATCTTTACAAAAAGATGTTGGGGGGGACTACATCGCGTTTTTCTCCGATGCGTGCCAGGACGTCCGCTGCTTGATTGTTTTCTCGGGCTATATGGTGAAACTCCAGCCCTTCGAACCGAGATGACATTTTAGGAAGGCATTGCGGTAAGCTATCATTTTTGGGTCCTTGGCGTCGAAGTCTCCATTTATTTGGGATATCGCGAGGTTTGAATCCCCGCGTACCTCTAGGCGCTGGATACCCATGGATACTGCTATCCGAAGACCATGTAGGAGGGCCTCATATTCAGCTGCATTGTTGGAATCCATGTACATGATCTGGAGCACATATTGGACTGTGTCTCCTATGGGGGACGTCAGGATGACGCCAGCCCCCAGTCCGGCCAACATTTTGGAGCCGTCGAAATGCATAATCCAGTTTGAATATGTGCCGTACTCTTTAGGGAGCTCGGCCTCCGTCCATTTTGCGACGAAGTCGGCCAAAAACTTGCGATTTAATACCTCGCCGTGGCTTATAGGTTATATCAAACGGGAGGAGCTCGATGGCCCATTTTGCGATCCGGCCCGTTGCATCGCGGTTGTTGATAATATCATTGAGTGGTACTTCTGAGGCTACTGTTATGGAACACTCTTGAAAGTAGTGTCGTAGCTTCCGGGATGCCATGAATATCGCGTATGCAATCTTTTGATAATGCGGGTACCGTTATTTGCATGGAGTGAGGACAGTGGATACGTAGTAGACCGGCCTTTGAAGGGGGAATTTGTGTCCACCCATTTCCCGCTCGACAACGAGCACAGCACTGACAACTTGATGTGTTGCTGCAATGTACAATAACATTGGTCGCCGGTGTTCGGCGCTGCCAGGACTGGGTTTGTTGCCAATAAGGCTTTAATTTCATCAAGTCCGGCCGTGGCGGCCTCCGTCCACTCAAAGTGTTCGTTGCGCCGAAGGAGGCGATAGAGGGGTAGTGCCTTTTCTCCCAAGCGGGAGATGAAGTGGCTTAGAGCCGCCATGCACCCGGTTAATTTTTGTATTTGTTTAAGGTCCTTTGGGACATCCAATTGTGACAAAGCTCGGATCTTGGCTAGGTTTGCTTCAATTCCTCTACCGGATACAATGAAGCCCAAGAGCTTTCCGGCTGGAACGCCGAAGACGCATTTTTCTGGGTTGAGCTTGATGTCAAATTGTCGGAGGTTATCGAATGTAAGCCTCAAGTCGTATATTAGAGATTCGACATGTCTTGATTTGACGACCACATCATCCACATACGCCTCCGCTGTTTTGCCGATCTGGTTTGCCAGACATGTCTGGATCATGCGCTGATATGTTGCGCCGGCGTTTTTCAGCCCGAAGGGCATTGTGTTGAAGCAGAATGGGCCGTATGGTGTGATGAATGTTGTTGCAGCTTGGTCTGATTCTGCCATTTTGATTTGATGGTATCCGGAGTATGCGTCGAGGAAGCACAACGAATCGTGCCCTACGGTGGCATCGGTAATTTGATCGATGCGGGGGAGGGGGAAGGGATCCTTTGGGCAAGCCTTGTTAAGGTCTTTAAAATCGACACACAGGCGCCAGGATTTGTCCTTCTTTGGTACCATCACCAGGTTTGCTAGCCAGTCCGGATGTTTTATGTCTCTAATGAATCCGGCCTCCAATAGCTTGGCTAGCTCCTCTCCCATAGCCTGTCTCTTGGGTTCGGAAAAACGCCGAAGGGCTTGTTTGACAGGTTTGAATCCTTTTAGGATATTTAAGCTGTGTTCGGCCAGCCTGCGTGGGATCCCTGGCATGTCTGAAGGGTGCCAGGCGAAAATGTCCTAGTTCTCTCATAGGAACTCTCGCAGTGCGGCATCTACATCAGGGTTCAGTCGTGCCCCGATGGAAGCTGTTTTATTGGGGTCCGTTGGATGGACCTGGAATTTGACTATTTCGTCGGCAGGCTTGAAGGATGTGGATTTGGATCTCTTATCAAGTATCACATCATCCCTGTTAACCGTGGAGCGCAGCGCAGTCAGTTCCTCGGCCGCTAAGGCTTCGGATAGTGCCTCAAGGGCTAATGTGGCCGTCTTATTTTCGGCGCAGAGTGCTATGTCCGGATCACTAGCTAGTGTGATAATTCCATTTGGCTCAGGCATCTTAAGCTTCATGTACCCGTAATGGGGTATTGCTTGGAAGATTGTGAATGCTTCCTGCCCTAGTAAAGCGTGATGTCCGCTCTTAAACGGGGCCACCTGAAACGTGACTTCTTCGGACCTGTAATTATCCGGCATGGCGAGCACCATATCTAGTGTGATTTTTCCTGTGCAGCGCGCTTCCCGACTGGGGATTATTCCTCTAAAGGTTGTGCTGCTTCGCTCGACGCGGTTCCAGTCTATTTCCATTTTTTGAAGGGTTTCCTCATAAATGAGGTTCAATCCGTTGCCTCCATCCATGAGCACCTTGGTGAGGCGAAAGCCGTCCACTATGGGACTGAGGACCAATGCGGCTGGTGCTCAGGCTGTCCGGAATCTAGGTTCATCACTTCCGTTGAAGGTAATAGCAGTGTCGCTCCATGGATTTATTGTTGCAACTTGATAGACTTCAGTGAGGCTGCGGAGTGTTCTTTTTCGCATATTGTTTGATGCGAAAGTCTCGAAGACCATGAGAACGATACTGGTGTTCTCGGGCTGGTTTTCTGCGGCCTCCAGAATTAAGAGATCCTCGCCAATTTTGGCCACCTGCTGGAGTATCCAACATGCTCTAAGGCTGTGAGTTGGTGTGGCGTCCTCTGTACTGTGAATTCTACAGGGTCCATCAAGCCACCTTTCCAGTACAGTTCCATGCCCTGTTGAGGGTTTTGGCTTTTTTGTGTTTATCCCGGGTGTTCTATGATGATGCACCCTCTTAGTTCGGACTGGATTACTATTCAAGGCCGGATTATCCCAAAATTTTATTTCGGTTTTCCAGGCGCTTTCCATCGCATAGTATTTTTGTACTATGGATGCCAAGTCAGTGAAGCGTGTAATATCATGGCGACTTACGGCGTTAAGGATTCCCTCGTCCATGCAATTACTGCAGAAAATTGAAATTGCGTCTCCCTCGCGGCAATCCTTTATCCTGTTCATAAGCAGGAGGAATCTGGCCCAGTAATGATGTACTGTTTCCTCGGGCCTCTGCCTGATTTGGGAGAGATCGCTTATGTTCGGGTGGGCGGGTTCGTTGAATCTGGAACCTCACCCAATCCAAGATTCGGAGGCCGAAGAGTTTCCGAACTCTGAAGTTCGGATTTTTGGATGTTGTCCGGTGAATCTGGCCCGTTGCCTGATCCTAAGCTCAGGTCTTGAGTTATATCTCCCCCTCCGCGGGTATCCGGCTTGGAGGGGTCGGGAATTCGGACGTAGCTAGTCCTTAAAATAGATGAAGGGTCGCCGCACAGCGTCTCTACCACGGCAACGTGGTGGGTGACTTGGGGAGAGTTAATTTCTCTTAGATCGGGTTTAAGCCCAACCTAGTCGTAATCCGAAGAGACCCCCAGGGCGGCGATGCGATCCAAGAGCTCGTTTACGGAAGAGAGCTCCATTGGATCTAGCTGCTTGACGAGCTCCGAGCTGACGTGTAGGTTGCTTTTGATGACCCGAGAGGTCACCGTCGGCGCAACAGCCGAACAGGCGGTCATGAGAAAACCAACTAGCCGGAGGGTTTGGCCGACAGCCAAGGCTCCCTTAGCAACGGCGCCGTCTTTAAAGATGGGAGGAGGCATCCTTCCTGATTGTGATGGCACAGAGGAACTCTCAATGAAAGCACCAATGTCGGTGTCAAAACCGGCGGATCTCGGGTAGGGGGTCCCGAACTGTGCGTCTAGGCCGGATGGTAACAGGAGGCAGGGAACACTTTGTTTTACCCAGGTTCGGGCCCTCTCGATGGAGGTAATACCCTACTCCTGCTTGATTAATATTGATGATATGGGTAGTACAAGAGTAGATCTACCACGAGATCAAGGAGGCTAAACCCTAGAAGCTAGCCTATGGTATGATTGTTGTGTATGGAGTTGATTGCCTACGGACTACAACCCTCCGGTTTATATAGACACCGGATAGGGTTAGGGTTACACATAGTCGGTTACAATGGCAGGAGATCTTGAATATCCGCATCGCCAAGCTTGCCTTCCACGCCAAGGAAAGTCCCGTCCGGACACGGGATGAAGTCTTCAATCTTGTATCTTCATAGTCCAGGAGTCCGGCTGAAGGTATAGTCCGGCTACCCGAACACCCCCTAATCCAGGACTCCCTCAGTCACCATGACAATGTTGAAGATGATGAAGTCCTTCCTCAGATCGAGCACCAACTGGTATCATCGCCTGTGCTCACGCACAGCGAACTCATCAGCATTGGTCGTCCTCTGACGCCAACTGCTCAGGATGCATCGTGGGTTGATCACCCACAGAGACAAGACACTCCAAGCTCTCCCCAACCGCAAGCAACCCCATCAGTGCAAGAAGAGGATGACTTTGAGGCCCAGCCAACTCCATCTTCACAGGCGTCGCCAGTGTTACGCAGGCTTCGCAAAAGTCCAAGGCCTCAAGTCCCTCTTTTGAGCGTTCCAGAAGGAGAAGTGCACCACCAATCTGTTGCACGTCAAGTGTTTCCAGATGCCACTCCTACTGTGACTGTCTCTGAATCCGAAGCCAAAATGGCTGAAGATGTTCCGGCTGCATCAGTCGATGAAGAAGAAGCCCCAAGAGTTGCTACACCCCCGTCTCACCAAGATGTTGTTCTCGAGGAGAACGTGACCGACCCTCCAACTTCTGAAGTGGAGGTTGAGAATCCTGAGGCTGCCACCACTAAACCCAATGACGTGGTCATGGCTGAAGACACTATGGAGCCTGCACCTAACACTGTGTCAGAGGCCAATGAAGCCAATGATGCACTTGCAGCAGATGTGCAGCCTCACGCCTCTGTTGATGCCACTGCTCCTGTTCCGCCACCAAGGCCACACACTAGCGAGCAAGCATTCAACTATGGCCAACTTATCACTGTCAAATGGCCTTTTCCGACTCCTCCACCTGCTGCTAGTCCTCAGTTTGACTATCACGTTGAGCACAGGCCTCAGGTTCAGAAGCCAATGCCAAGGTTGCCCAGTTTTCCAGGTACTGCATCTGCACCCGGATCTTTTAATATCAATGGCTTCAAGGCACACAATACCTTCTTTGATAGCGCCAAGAACCCCTACACCAAGGCAAGAATATCTTCTGATCGGTTCTGGAGCTATCAGCAGCGTAGTTATTACTCATGCATTCTGTACAATCAAGGTCGCATTTTCCCACATATGCGTCTTGACACTGAAGCCATAACTGGTCTGCCTTGTTTGGAAGAAACTCTGGATTGCTTCAGAGAGTCTGGATTGTTGCCGTTTGTCACTGACAAGGAGCACTGGAACAAAGAATTGCTGCTCCAATTCTATGCCACTCTTCATATTCGTGGCTACAACAGAGATCAGAAGACTTGGGTCCTTGAGTGGATGACAGGAAATGTTCATCACGAAGCCAAAGCCTTTGATATCATTGAGCTCACTGGCCTGCCCACTCTAGGAGATCTTTATGAACCTGGTTGTCATCTTCACAGTGCAACTATGGAGAGCATTTTTCACAAGCCTGAACCAAACATGAATCAGATGCTTAGCATAATGAAGCATTTGCATCCAGATGCTGCATATCCTAAGGAGTTCTTTGTTGAAGACCTTGAGTATCTGCCACGCACTATCTATCACATTATAAGGCGAACTCTCTGGCCCATCAAAGGACATTCTCCACATGCAAAGCTGGAAGGTGCAATGAAGACTTTGGTCTTCCATATTCTTCACGGCAAATGCTTCAATGCACAAGATTTCTTCATCCGCCAACTTGCTGCATCCGAATCTGATCTCTTTGGCTTGAAGTTTTACGCTCCATGGATTATGCGGCTGATCAAACTACAGCAGTCACCTATCAGCCCTCTGCTCGCAATCATCGGATCTTTATGCCTGACGTCGATATGTCAGTTGAAGCCATCTATCCAGAGCCTGCCAAGGAGCCCCTTAGTCTTCAAAATGCTGAGAATCAAAGCTTCCCTCAAAACTTGAAGGAGTTCAAGCAGTCACTCATGTTTATCCTCTGACTGGTACTACACGTGCACCTCATCGTGCCCTCACTGAAGCCACTGAAAGCACCATTGCCCAATGGCCCAAGAAGCGATCTCGCGTTCTCAATGACCGAGAACTTCTGGTTGCCCTTCATCAGAAACAGGATAAGCATCATGACTGGCTGAAGCGCCAAATGCAAAGCCTCTTGGTGGACGTAAACAGGATTCGCAACCTTGCCACCAAGAATGCCTTTGTTGCCCATGAAACTTGTCGGCGTACATGGAAAGGGCTGATGCTTATGTGTTCTGAAGATGATCTTCAAGAGGATGGCTTCTCTGAACGCTTCAAGTTTCACTCAACACCTTCAAGAAGGACTGTGTTGCAGCGTACTCCATCTCTTGAAGACTCTGAGTTCTCCTCCTCTGCTGCAACAGTGAATGCATGTGTCATCAATGATGAAGACGATGCTACTTCACCACCTTCGGGGTGAATCACCACTGCACCGAGTTCGTCTGCACCGCCAACCAACTCCGACGACCCTGCTGCTTCACCAACTCCTCATGGGAACGAGTAGGTGCTCTATGTCTTCAAACCTTTTTGGTCCTTACTGACAAAAGGGGGAGAAGCATATGAGTTTGATAGTCTTCAAGCGGGTCCATATGGGCGGTGGTTTTATATTTTGCCTAGTGTTTACAACTCTCGCGTTTTGATACATTTGGTTCTTTGAGTTGTAACACTTAAACTTGATGGTCGTGTGCTACTTATTTGCTATTCTGTGATGCGATGATAAATTCCGCATGTGCGACGATAAATTCCGCACTTAGATCATTTTGCAGACGTCCATTTTTCATTATGCATGTCATTATCTTCACATACTTTTCATGCATGATGAATTGTCATCATAAGTTGAAGAGGATCTCCACAAGTACAACCTGCCATGTGCATTTGCATTCCAAAAGCAAATTACTTATATGCACATCTTCAGGGGGAGCCCTTGCAACTTATGAAGACAATCTCCTATCCTTTACAATTTCACATATTATATTCCCCGTTGAAAACTTCAACTAGTTTGTCATCAATCACCAAAAAGGGGGAGATTGTAAGTGCATCTAGTGCCATCCCTAGTTGGTTTTGGAGTATTGACGACAAACCTAGTTGAGGGACTAATGTGTTTGTGAGAATTGCAGGATAACACAGGTAGAAGTCCCTCATTGATTCAGTTTTCCTACCAGAGATGACCCCTAAAAATGTATGGAGACATTGAAGTCAGAGGTGGTATGTGAAGACATTCACATTGAAGACTATGATAAGAGAAGACATCGCGTGAAGACTATGGAGCGCGAAGACTTGGCAGTTTCGTCGTTCTGTGTTTTTCTTTGTTGAGTCATAGGAACCACCGTACTGTTAAGTGGGGTCCAAGAGAACCAGTCAGAATGACTGAAGTGATGCTTAACCAAAATCCTATGTCTTCGAGTGAAGACTATGAGAGCAAATCTTGTCCAGAGTTGGGTAAGTCGGCTTTGCTTGTAGTCCAAGTAAAGTTGCCATGTGTGTTTGAAATCTGACCATTGGAACACGTGTCAGTTCCTTAGTGACCAAGGGTCATTTCAGATAAACCAGGTCGGGTTGCCCAGTGGCTATAAATAGCCCACCCCCTACAACCATAAACGGTTGGCTGCTCAGAGTTAGGGTACGGCTTTTGTCGTTTGAGAGCAACCCACCTCGAAGCCTTTGAGAGAGAATTCCTTGCGAGGATAAAGCCCTAAACACCCAGAGCCAAAGAGTGTTAGGCATCACTTAAGTCTTCCTGTCTGTGTGATCTGAAGACTTATTACACTTGAGGACTGTGAATCCTCCAGCCGGTTAGGCGTCGCGTTCTGAGCATCCAAGAGTCATTGTGGATCGCCGGTGAACGAAGTCTGTGAAGGTTTGGAAGTCTACCTTGAAGACTTACCAGAGTGATTGGGTGAGGTCTGTGTGACCTTAGCTCAAGGGGAATACGGTGAGGACTGAGTGTCCTGAGCTGCGTGTTCAGGACTGGGTGTCCGGGACT
Organism: Triticum urartu; assembly: GCF_003073215.2. Lineage (NCBI taxonomy): Eukaryota > Viridiplantae > Streptophyta > Magnoliopsida > Poales > Poaceae > Triticum > Triticum urartu. The sequence continues at coordinate 239,253,858 of NC_053027.1, read as the reverse complement.
GTGTGTCCTCAGGTTTAAATACCTAGCCGCCCTAACCAGACGTACAGTTGTCACAGCAACTGGAACTGGTCCAACAAATCATTGTCTTGAACGAGTCACTGGTTTCATCCTTCCCTTCCCTTTACTTACTGTTGGTCCTTGTGAAGTCATTGTATGATTGCATTATCTTTTGTCTTCACTAAGTGACCGCTTGTTCTGATTGGCTTCACAATATCTTCCTACCTGATCCTTACTGCCTAGCTGCTATTAGTCATTGTGCTTTCACTTCATTGAATACTTGACTATGGTTTGCCTAGTGTAGTCTACCTTCCGCTGCATGGTAATAGGTTATTTCTATCGTTTGTCTTCGAAACTTCCATGTTTTGAAGACTTTCATAAAAATCGCCTATTCACCCCCCCCCCTCTAGTCGATCACTAGCACTTTCAACCCTCAAAGGTTCTAAGGTCTTCGTAACTCGTTGCTCCTTTTACAATCATAAGAAGCATCCGCAGGTACTATAACTCGCCACCTGTTGGGTGAATATAGTAATTGCAGCCTATCTCCTGGCAGCCCTCTCTAACATGCCATGACCTATCAATGCTATCCCACGTAAATTTAGTAGGGAAACCACAGTACGTCAATCCTAAACCTTGCTCAAACTCTAAATTAGCTTTGAACCACTCAGTGAGCATTGTTTTTCTTAGGAAATGAGAATCAGCTATTGGTTCTAGATTTGCTTGGGCACTGAAACTAACAAAGTTCATATTTGGCAAATGAACAACCAATTGGTCAATAGAGGGAATCTTTCTGTGTATAATAAAACCATATATACGCCACAAACCACTATACCCGCATATATACCTACATCATCGACATTTCTTTAATCTCATCCACTCCATCGGAGGCAGAAGCATGATCACCATTGCTCTCAGCATTGGCTCTTTCCAAAACCACCTTTGAAAAATCTAGGCCTTTAGTGACATACTTAAGTAGATATTTCATAACTTGTGTTTTGTTACACCACTCAACATTGGATGTGCCCTTGAAACTTTTTTAGCAAGGCCATATTATAAGGTACAACATGTTTATTGTCAAGATAGTGACCATTTTTAAACACACGGTGCCCATTGTCATGACGCCTATACAGAGTGAATCCATTTTCATCTATGGTCACCATATCCTGAAAACTCTTAGGGAAATGCTTAGAGCAGACGCCATTTTTCATGCAAACACACTTATCATTCAAGTCGCCACACAGGACATGCATCATAAACTCAGAAACTAATGAATACCCCAATGGATCAACAAGAGGATTTGCGATCTTGGCACACACAAATGAGTCAATGACATCTGCACTAACCTTTGAATGATCTCCCTTCAACCAAACAAGGATATGAGCATGTGGCAGTCCCCGTTGCTGGAGCTCAACGTTGTATAGAACTGAAAAGAAAAAACAATAGCAGGTCAAACAAAACAGAGAAACACATATGCACTAAGCAGAAAATCTCAGACAGGAGACTAACTGAAAGGTGAAAAGATAGTACCAGCCTTTATAGGACCATAGGCACGCCCCGACATAATCACATCTAGATATTCATCAAGTTTCATGCTAAAGACTCTAATAACAATGTCAGCCCTGTCACGTGGCTTTTGTCCAGGTTCTAACAGTAAGGCTTTAGCAATCTCAATCCACTTTGGATTACATATAAAAGTAGTACAAATATCAGGGGCACCATGCACTTGACAAATTGCAAGACCATCTTGGAAGTTCTCCTGAAAGTAACGTTTCCCACCACTATGACTCGATGGAACAATAGGTTTTTTCCCAACAGACCAGCCATTCACATAACCCTGACCAACTGCATCTATAACACACTACATATGCTCAGATCGAAGATCATCATGGTGCCTAAGTATGTACCAAAGTCGTTGCTCTTCAATGCAAGCACGACAGTCAACAACAACTTGTGAAGACAAAGACCCATAACATACGTAAGGATTTGGCTATTCCGGCCGATAATGACACGCATAACAGTAATAGTCCTGCATAGTAACTTTACCCCTCGTCCTTTCCTCGGCCAGCAACCCATTATATGGAACATCAATTTGAAAACCTCTCTCACCATACGGGAACAACAGTGGATACTGCAATGGCATGTAGGCTAGATGCAAAGAATTAGTTTGCTGCAGCCCTTCAACCCTATCATGTATCATGATATCTCGAGAAGCCACATCTAAAGTAAAATCACCAACAACCAGGGCTGCCAGCTCATTAGCCATGGGCAGGTTATACTATGGACCACCACCTTCACCAGGCGCAATGATCCTGATAGCTATACGCTCAGCTGGATGCTCCTCTAACCTCTCTTTAGCCATCCTAAACTTTTTAACCAAAGAATTGTTCTAGTCAAGCATATCCTTTAAGCCCCCCCACAATAGAACGATCTAACTATCCTAAGGAAGTACCATCTACATTGACCGCATTCATCCTATGGTGCACTTCATTAGCAGTGTCATAAATATACATCTCAGCGAATTTAGGCGGCTCATCTTTCGATGGCAAAATAGAAATAATACGGGGATGGACCTGACCACATATCTTGTAAAGGTTAGTGAAGTAAATATGCCCTAGAGGCAATAATAAAGTTGTTATTTATATTTTCTTATATCATGATAAATTTTTATTATTCATGATAGAATTGTATTAACCGGAAACTTAGTACATGTGTGAACATATGGACAAACAGAGTGTCCCTAGAATGCCTCTACTTGACTAGCTCGTTAATCAAAGATGGTTAAGTTTCCTAGCCATGGACATGTGTTGTCATTTGATGAACAGGATCACATCATTAGAGAATGATGTGATGGACAAGACCCATCCATTAGCTTAGCATAATGATCGTTCAGTTTTATTGCTACTGCTTTCTTCATGACTTATACATGTTCCTCTGACTATGAGATTATGCAACTCCCGAATACCGGAGGAACACCTTGTGTGCTATCAAACGTCACAATGTAACTAGGTGATTATAAAGATGCTCTACAGGTGTCTCCAATGGTGTTTGTTGGGTTGGCATAGATCGAGATTAGGATTTGTCACTCCGTCTATCGGAGAGGTATCTCTGGGCCCTCTCGGTAATGTACATCACTATGAGCCTTGCAAGCAATGTGACTAATGAGTTAGGTGCGGGATGATACATTACGGAATGAGTAAAGAGACTTGCCGGTAACGAGATTGAACTAGGTATGATGATACCGACGATCGAATCTCGGGCAAGTAACATACCGATGACAAAGGGAACAACGTATGTTGTTATGCGGTTCGACCGATAAACATCTTCGTAGAATATGTAGGAGCCAATATGAGCATCCAGGTTCCACTATTGGTTATTGACCAAAGATGTGTCTCGGTCATGTCTACATAGTTCCCGAACCCGTAGGGTCCGCACGCTTAACGTTCGATGACGATTTGTATTATGAGTTATGTGATTTTAAGGTTTTTCGGAGTCACGAATGAGATTACGGACATGACGAGGAGTCTCGAAATGGTCGAGACATAAAGATCAATATATTGGAAGGCTATATTCGGACATCGGAAAGGTTCCGAGTGATTCAGGTATTTTTCATAGTACCGGAGAGTTACGGGAATTCGCCGGGGAAGTAATGGGCCTTAATGGGCCATACGGGAAAGGAGAGAATGGCCTCAAGGGGTGGCTGCGCCCCCCCATGGGCTGGTCCGAATTGGACTAGGGAGGGGGCAGCGCCCCCCTCTTTCCTTATCTCCCTCTTCTCCTTCCTTCTTCTCCTACTCCAACTAGGGAAGGGGGGAAACCTACTCCTACTAGGAGTAGGAATCCCCCTTGGGGTGCGCCATAGAGAGGGCCGGCCCTCCCCTCCTCCACTCCTCTATATACGGGGGAGGGGACACCCCATAGACACACAAGTTGATAGTTGTCTTAGCCGTGTGCGGTGCCCCCCTCCACAGATTTCCACCTCGGTCATATCGTTGCAGTGCTTAGGCGAAGCCCTGCGCCAGTAGCTTCATCATCACCATTACCACGTCGTCATGCTGATGCAACTCTCCCTCGACCTCAGCTGGATCTAGAGTTTGTGGGACGTCATCGAGCTGAACATGTGCAGGTTGCGGAGGTGTTGTATCTTCGGTGCTAGGATCAGTCAGATCATGAAGACGTACGACTACATCAACCGCGTTGTCATAATGCTTCCGCTTACGGTCTACGAGGTTACGTGGGAAACACTCTCCCCTCTCGTTGCTATGCATCACCTAGATGGATCTTGCGTGTGCATAGGAATTTTTTGAAATTACTACGTTCCCCAACAGTGGCATCCGAGCCAGGTCTATGCATAGATGTTATATGCACAAGTAGAACACAAAGAGTTGTGGGCGATAATAGTCATACTGCTTACCAGCATGTCATACCTTGATTCAGCGGTATTGTTGGATGAAGCGGCTCAGACCGACATTATGTGTACGCTTACGTGAGACTGGTTCTACCGACGTGCTTCGCACACAGGTGGCTAGTGGGTGTTTGTTTCTCCAACTTTAGTTGAATCGAGTGTGACTACGCCAGGACCTTGTTGAAGGGTAAAACAGCAAACTTGTTTTTGATGCGTAGGTAAGAACGGTTCTTGCTAAGCCTATAGCAGCCACATAAAACTTGCAACAACAAAGTAGAGGACGTCTAACTTGTTTTTGTAGGGCATGTTGTGATGTGATATGGTCAAGACGTGATGAGATATAATTTTTTGTATGAGATGATCATGTTTTGTTGAAGTTATCAGCAACTGGCAGGAGTCTTATGGTTGTGTCTTTATTGCATAAGATTCAAGCGCCATATAATTGCTTTACTTTATCGCTATACAATAGCAATAGTTTGCGAGACGACCATGTGATGACACATTGATAGAGACCAAGATGATGGAGATCATGGTGTCATGCCGATGACGATGGAGATCATGGCAGTACTTTGGAGATGGAGATCAAAGGCACAAGATGATGATGGCCATATCATGTCACATATTCTGATTGCATGTGATGTTTATATTTTATGCATCTTATTTTTCTTAGTACGTCGGTAGCATTATAAGATGATCCCTCACTAAATTTCAAGGTATAAGTGTTCTCCCTGAGTATGCACCGTTGTGATAGTGTTGACACATGAACAAGTCACGTGTACCCTCGACGCCGGGGGTGATGCACCGCAGCTCACGTCGAAGGAGACCCGACCGACAGCGCGATACGCAAGACAGTCGGCGGGCGCTTTTGCAGACCCGAAACCCCGCGCACCCGGGAGGGACCCCGTCAGGAATTGCGGCGGCTATGGGCTTCCCTAGGTCGATTCGCTCGCCCCTAGATCCTCGGGATTCGCAGCTCTCAAACACGAAGAACAGCGAAGAACAAGAGAGAAAACGGTGGAGAGATAAAATGTAGATGAAAAAGTAGTATATTGATTTGTTCGATTGTGTGTTGTTTCAATCGGCCGTCACCCCCAACATATATAAGAGGAGGCTGGACTTCCCGTACAAGCAAAGGATTTATCTAGGCTTTCCTTACAAGAAAATTACATCAATTCACGTCTAAAACCCTAGTCAAATTCGGACTGGTTTTATCCGAACTTTCCAAAACTGTTCGGTTTAAACTGGCTGCACCTTGAGGGTCCTTTTTGCGGTGGTAAACGATCTCGGATGAAAACAAACCCAAAAGCAATTTTGACCGTTTCGACGAGACGAACAACTTTCATGTTGAAGGTTTTTTGATCAGATATCATCTTGAGGGTCAGATCGGTCTCGCAACACAGGCTATCTCCTCGCGCTACCCGTCAGACATGTGTCTGGTGGGGCGCGCCACATCTCGCCTTGTGACAGGGCTGCACTCCGATTGCTCTAAATTTTGCATACGAACTCGGATTTGAACGATTTTTATATCAAAATCAATCGTTTCGATGAGACAAAGACAACCCGTGTAGATCATTTTTTCATTTGAGGTCGTCTTGGGGGCTTAACGGCTAAAGTGTACTTTGAACATAAGATCTTGGTACTTCGAGCATAGTTTCGGCCTTCGAGATGAAATCGGACGGCGATGACCCAAATTTCAAAGATGTTCATATAAATAATACGGAACTCTTTCATGTAGATCACTTCTCCATTTGAGTCTATCTAGATAATCATTTGAGCCCATCTTCAGCTTCTGGTCGGATTGACTATCACAACCTCCACCCCGGCTGGCCTTCCACACGGGTAAGCTTTCCGCACCGACAAGGTTTCACCCTGAAAAGGTTTTTACAGCGGCAAGGGTTCTCCCTAGCTCAACAAGGTTTCTACCCCGGCAAGTGTTCCTCCTCGGCAAGGTTTTTACCCCGGCAAGAGTTCCTCCTTGGCAAGGTTTCTCCCTCGGCAAGATTTCACACCGGCAAGCTTCTCCACTGGCAAGCTCTCCACGCCGGCAAGCTCCTCCGCCGGTAAGCTTTCCACGCCGGTAAGCCCTCACATCGGCAAGGTTTTACCCCGGCAAGGTTTCATTCAGCCGGCAAAGGACGAATACTTTCTCACTCAGGGCCGGCCCGCGAAGTGTTGCCTCTAACTTTTGCATACGAACCCTGATTCGTGACCATGCCAAAATCTGGTGTCAACACATGCCCCCCTGTTTTTCGGCAAAGCTTGTGCGCCGAAAAATAACTTGTATTGTGTTTGTTCTAAGGACGATGTCAACACTCCATCAGCCATTTATTTTCCTCAGGACGATAATCAGGTATCGGCCATGTTTGTGCTAAGGGCGATAGTCATATATCGGCCATTGCCCACTTAGGCTTCTTGCCACACACTTGGGTGGTATTTCTTCAAGTACTTGCCATTGAGAGCTCGAGGTAACAGTGCCCCTTGTACGGATTCCACCAAATAAGAGTTTCCGGGAACTATTCTTGCAATTCTAAAAGGACCTTCCCAACCTGGAGACCACTTCCTGAATTTTCTGTCTCTTGAACCAATCGGGAGAATTACTTTCCAGACGCGATCACCAACTTGAAAATTCTTCAACTTAACTTTCTTATTATAAGCCCTTGCTACCCTCAACTTGTCCCTCTCTATGGCCCTCAAAGCAGCCAAACATTTATTGGCAACCTCATCAATATTGTCCATCATCAAGTTATAAAATTCTACTGCCGATAAATCATTTTCTTTGGCTATTCTCAAAGCATTCAAATTCACTTCCACCGGTAAAACAGCCTCTTGACCGTATACTAGCTCATATGGAGTCACCTTCGTAGCACCATGCCTTGAGATCCTATGTGCCCACAAAGCTTCAGACAACAACTCATGCCATCTCCTTGGATTATCCTCAATCTTCTTCTTGATGAGCTTAATTAAAATTTTATTGCTAGACTCAGCTTGTCCATTGGCTTGGGCATAATATGGAGAGGAATTGAGCAATTTTATGTTATAAGATTCGGCATATTCTCTAACTTGGTGTGACATGAAAGAGGAGCCTTGATCTGTAGTCAATGTTTGAGGAATGCCGAATCTATGAATAATGTGCTCGGTTATGAATTTAATCACCTCCGTATGTGTCATGTTCTTGAGAGGTACTGCTTCAGACCATTTAGTGAAATAATCGGTTGCCACCAATACGAACCGATGCCCCTTTGAGGAAGACGGATGAATTTGTCCAATGAAGTCTAAACCCCATCCTCTGAAAGGCCATGGCTTGATAATGGGATGTAACATAGCAGCAGGAGCCAGCTGAATATCACCAATTTTTTGAAAAGCTTCACACCCTTTGTAATATCTGAAGCAATCATTAATCATCGTCGGCCAATAAAATCCAGCACGTCGTAGCAACCATTTCATCTTGGGAGCCGATTGATAAGTGCCACAAATACCTTCATGGACCTCCCCCATAGCAACTCTCGCTTGGTCCTCGTCCGAGCACTTTAGAAGAACATCATCAACCGTTCGGCGATAGATATCATCATCTCTCATTGTATACTTGAAAGCCATCCGCCGAACAGCCCTGTCCACCCTTCTACTATGATCACACAAATAATCAACAATGGGTTTCCTCCAGTCTTGACTTTCTACTGCATTGAATATTTCATTAGCGGCCGAAATGGTGGGCTCTGGTTCGGCCTCCCCTATGTCGGCAAGACTAGATATCGGCTTTTCAGAAATATGAAACACGCCATGATCAACATGGTAGCCGGATGCCTGTTGTGCCAACTCATTTGCTTTCCAATTATCATGTCTAGATATATGAGCAATGCTAAAACAATCCAAAGTAGAAATTACATCTAGACATGTATTAAGATAAACATTAAGTGATTCATCCAAACACTGAAAGACTTTGGATATTTGCTGCACCACTAGTAACGAATCACCATAAGCCTCAATATGTGTAACACCTATAGCAAGCAACATCTCTAAACCGAATAACAATGCTTCATATGCGGCTTGATTATTTGTGCAAAAATATTCTAAGCGGCATGAGGCTTCAAAAACAGCACCATGAGGAGATATGTAAACAATACCAACACCTTGGCCATTGCTACAAACTGAATCATCAAAATATAATCTCCACGGTACTAATGAGACAAGGTTTATATCAATGTCATACTTGTCATCAATCCGATGTTCAACAATAAATTTAGCAACGATTTGGCCTTTCATTGATTTTAGAGATTCATAAGCCAAATCATATTCAATCAAAGCATAAGCCCACTTGCCAATTCTACCACTAAGAATTGGCCTATGCAACATGTATTTAATGACATCGGTTTGACAAGCTACTATACAAGTACTCGGCACTAAATAATGTCTCAATTTTGTGCAAGCATAATATAAGCATAGACATAGTTTCTCAATAAATGTATACCTTGTCTCGCGTCCAACAAACGTCTGCTCAAATATGTAATAGCATGCTCTTTTCCCTCGGTTTCTTGAGTCAAAACAGCACCAATAACTCCTTCTGCTGCAATGTAAAGCCTGAAGGGTTCCCTATGCTTGGGTGCTTTCATCACCGGAGGAGTGCACAAATAATTCTTCATCATATCAAATGCTTCTTGCTATTTTGCCCCCCAAGTGAAATCAGCATCATTCTTTAACCGAAGGATAGGAGTAAACGCATCAACCTTCCCTGACAAATTAGCTATGAACCTCCTCAAGTAATTGACCTTGCCAAGGAACTTTTGCATATCTCTCTTGCATCTTGGAGCTTCCACTTTCTGTATGGCCTCTATCTTTTTGGGATCAATCTCTATGCCATCTTCATGGATAATGAAACCCAAAAACTTACCAGCCGACACACCGAATGCACACTTCAAAGGATTCATCTTCAGTCCATACTTTTTCATTCTTTCAAAAGCTAAACGCAAATCGGCCAAGTGGGATTCAAAAACATCCGATTTGACAACAATATCATCAATATAAACTTCAAGTATGACACTGAGTAAATCATGAAAAATCAAATTCATAGCCCTTTGATATGTAGCGCCAGCATTTTTTAATCCGAATGTCATCACTGTCCATTCAAATAAACCAAGGAAACCAGGGCATCAGAAAGCTGTTTTGGACATGTTTTCTTTGGCCATAAAAATTTGATTATACTCAGCATTACCATCAAGAAAGATAATAACTTTATGTCCAGAAGCATCATTAATAAGCATATCGGCTATTGGCATGGGATACTCATCTTTGGGTGTAGCCCTATTCAAATCTCTGAAGTCAATGCATATTCTCAACTTGCCGGATCCTTTCTTTTCCACTGGGACAATGTTAGAAATCCACTCGGCATACCTGCAAGGTCTAATAAAATTAGCTTTAAGCAAACGACCGATCTCTTCCTTGATCCGGTCATATGTTTTTGGATTAAACTTTCTGGCCGATTGTTTATATGGTCTAAAACCAGCCTTTATAGGTAACCGATGCTCCACTAGCTCTCGGCTTAAACCTGGCATCTCATGATATTCCCACGCAAAGCAACATGCATATTCTTTCAACAGCTCGATCAACTTAGCTTTATGATCGGCTCTTAAATTTGCATTTACAAATGTCGGCCTAGGAGCTGAACCATCTCCTATATCTATCTCTTCTAATGGATCGGCCGATGTAAAACCTTGTCCTAATTTATCCATATCATCTAACTCTTCTATGGATTCATACAAATCGTTCTCATTGGACCGATATTCTACAAGTCGCTTTTGTAACCACTCTGAGTTAGGATCCATTTAAACATATCATACCTTGGAGCCGATTGCATTCAGTCGGCTTTAAAGAGACGGGCACGAAACCATTCTTGGTTGCACTGAGAAAATCAAACTCTGACAAGTCACGTCCCGTCAAGCAAGTAGCATTTGGGTGTTGCCAATCCACTGATGCCTCAACCAAAGCAACACAGGCCGAGTTATCCGCATGAACGACTTCCACTTCATCATCAACCCACTGGATCAAAAACTGGTGCATAGTGGACGACACGCACTGGTTTGCATGAACCCAATCACGGCCTAGTATGACATTGTAGTTACCTTGCACCTCAGCGACAAAGAATGTGGTAGCCAAAGTTTTACTTCCCACCATGAGCTCCACATACATCACACCTTTGGCTTCAGTTTTCTCTTTGCCTTCAAATCCATTGAGCACCATGTTGGTCTTTATCAACTCTTCATCATGCAGCCCCAATTTTTTGAAGACCGAATACGGCATAAGATTCACCACAGCACCACTGTAGGATCTAGAAGTAGATGTGTCTAAAGGGGGGGATTAGACACTTCGTGCTAAAGTTGCAATTTTTTTAATCTTTTTCGGTTCAAGTGGAGTTTAGGCACAATTTCAATACACACAATACATATCAAGCAAGCATGCAAAGAGTATATGAGCAGCGGAATGTAAAGCATGCAACTTGCAAGAATGTAAAGGGAAGGATTTGGAGAGATCAAACGCAATTGGAGACATGGATGTTTTTCCCGTGGTTCGGATAGGTGGTGCTATCCTACATCCACGTTGATGGAGACTTCAACCCACGAAGGGTAACGGTTGCGCGAGTCCACACAGGGCTCCACCCAACGGCAACGGTTGCGCTAGTCCACGAAGGGCTCCACCCACGAAGGGTCCACGAAGAAGCAACATCCCACAAAGGGTCCACGAAGAAGCAACCTTGTCTATCCCACCATGGCCATCGCCCACGAAGGACTTTCCTCACCAGCGGTAGATCTTCACGAAGTAGGCGATCTCCTTGCCCTTACAAACTCCATGGTTCAACTCCACAATCTTGTCGGAGGCTCCCAAGTGACACCTAGCCAATCTAGGAGACACCACTCTCCAAGAAGTAACAAATGGTGTGTAGGTAATGAACTCCTTGCTCTTGTGCTTCAAATGATAGTCTCCTCAACACTCAACTCTCTCTCATAGGATTTGGATTTGGTGGAAAGAAGATTTGAGTGGAAAGCAACTTGGGAAGGCTAGAGATCAAGATTCATATGGTAGGAATGGAATGTCTTGGTCTCAACACATGAGTAGGTGGTTCTCTCTCAGAACAAATGAGTTGGAATGATGTGTGTGTTCTGATGGCTCTCTCTTCGAATGAGAAGGAGGTGGAGGGGTATATATAGCCTTCACACAAAATCCAACCGTAACACACAATTTACCAATCTCGGTGGGACCGAATCACAAAACTCGGTTTGACCGAAATAGTAAACCTAGTGACCGTTAGGAATTTCGGTGGGACTGACATGCAACTCGGTAGGACCGATTCGGTTAGGGTTAAATCCAAAACTCGGTTTGACCGATTACTCAAACTCGGTGGGAGCCGATTTGGGTAATAGGTGAAACTGAGATTTGGTCAAGCAAACTCGGTGGGACCGATTGCATATCTCGGTGGGACCGAGAATATTGCAATGGGTAACAGAGAGTTTGCAAGTCCATCTCGGTGAGACCGAGATCCCATCAGTGAGACGAGCTGATTAGGGTTTGGCAAGTGGCTTATGACAAGTGAAACTCGGTGGCGCCGGATAGGAAAAATCAGTAGGACCGAGTTTGGCTTAGGGTTTAGGTCATATGTGGATATGGGAAAGTAGTTGAGGATTTTGGAGCAATATCATTAAGCACATGAAGCAAGAGGCTCATTAAGCAACACCTCATCCCTCCTTGATAGTATTGGCTTTTCCTATGGACTCAATGTGATCTTGGATCACTAAAATGTAAAAGTGAAGAGTCTTGAGCTTGAAGCTTTAGCCAATCCCTTGTCCTTAGCATCTTGAAGGAGTTCCCACAACCTTTAGTCCATGCCACTTCATTGTTGAACTTATCTGAAACATGCTAGATAGAAGTGTTAGTCCAACAAGAGATATGTTGTCATCAATTATCAAAACCACCTAGGGAGCACTTGTGCTTTCAATCTCCCCCTTTTTGGTAATTGATGGCAACAGACATCAAAGCTTTAGATAAAGATATACAGAACAGCAAGTAAAGCTTTGGAAGAACATGTAGCAAGCATAGGCTCCCCCTACATGTATGCACTCATGTAAATATGAAATATAGAGGCATGTGAGAGCATAATCATGACAGAGTAGGCAATGTGTTACATGTATCTTGGCTATGTGCATCAGAGCAAAAGATTATTAAGGAAAATACCTTCATGCTCATGAGTCCTTCTTGCAAACAGTATGTACATAAGCAAGAACTCCTCATACTCATGATTTTGATGCATATACTTACCTTGTGGTCTCGAGTTGGCTTAGGATGGAATGAACCTGCAAACAAGGTTAGATAACACAGGTATGTCCACTAGCCAGAGCAAACAAAAGAAACCACAAGAATGCCAAGACTGGGATGACATGTAGAGAGTGATAACATTGGATTCAACATGTCCCCAAGAATAAAGATATGCAATGAATTTGGCTGATTTCTTTTCCCTTAGGTGTCTTGCTCCCCCTGAATCTTACATGGGATATTGGGAGAAGATAGGAAACAGAAAATTAGAGCTGAATAGAACTTAATTCAAATGAGTTCATATGAACATGTCTTTCCCCCAAAAAGACATGTGGCATCTCTCCTCTTGAACATCAAGCATCTGGGATCCTTGAGACTTTCTCTCCCCCTTAATACTTTTTCTCTCCCTTGGTGTGATCTCTCTTTCCTACAAGCTTTGATGTGATCTCTCTCTCCCCCTTTGACATCAATTTCCAAGAAGGTTTTTCCTGGAATCCGTCGAATAGGTTTGGTCCTTGAGATTCAGCATAAAGCAGAGGATAAAATTGTGATGCTTGTGGAGGACAAGATTCGTTGAGTGGAGCTGGATCAGGAGAAGGGTAGAACAAGTGGCAAACTGTTTTTCTGATTGCAAAGTCGGTGGCACCGAGTGGCACATTTCGATGGTACCGAAAAGATTCGGTTGGACCAAAATTTGCAAGTCGGTGAAACCGAGTTTACACAGAGAAAAACACTTGTCATCTCAGCTCACTAGTCAAGAAGATCTCACAAAGATTTGCAATGAATTAGCTGAAGGATTTGCAAGAAATTTGATGCAGAAATATGTAGAACAAAAACAAACAGGAAAAGAGTGAAAGTTTCTAGATGAAGTTTTTTTTTGTTTTGTGTGAGAGAGAAGGAAACAAATATGCAAGGAACAAATGCAATAACTCAGAAAAGGACACAACAGAACTTCATCTAGAATTGGGCGGTGACATAGTCACCTATGTTAGAGTATATTGACTTAGGAGTCAAGTGAGGACACTTGATCATAGGTCATACTCATCGTTTAAGCTCAAAATGGGGTTACCATTTTTCGTTTAAGCATCTTGATATATTCACATCTTGTTGAGTTGCTTTGACTCATGTCTTGGAGTAAAGCTTCTCTAAGATGGAATGACATACCTTGGGTGGTGATGTGGTTCTTGCTCATGTAGTTGAACTTGTGTGGGTGCTCAGGGTTGATGTAGTTCATCAAGAGTTGGGAGCACCACTTGGAGTTTGAGTTCATCTACCTACATGGGTTAGTTCTTGCAAGGAAGAGCACTTGTGTATCCAAAAATGACAATCATGAAGCTTAACATAGAATTTGTCAAAGGATATGTTTGAATGGTTTTGTGCTTCCTCGTCTTCAACCACTATTGTGTAGAGTCTTGGTCTTGTAGAGATTGCTCAAGATGTGAGTGAGTCGCAATCTCATGGAATTAAATTCAACCAAACACCTACATGGGTTAGACAACATGCAAGGTGCAAATATATCCATGACATAAGATAGTTATCATAAGAGATACATCATGGATTAGTTATAAGCTCATGTCTTGCATGTAGCCAATGGAGTTTCTACTCCAAGTTCGAAGCATCAATGATGTTCAATTCTCCTCTCAACCTGCAAAACACTTTCTCATCAAGCGGTTTAGTGAATATATCCGCTAATTGCTTATCGGTGCGAACATGCTTAAGATTGATGTCACCCTTAGCAACATGATCTCGAATGAAATGATGACGAACTTCAATATGCTTAGTTCGAGAATGTTGTACCGGATTATGACCAATTTTGATAGCACTTTCATTGTCACACAGCAGTGGAACATGTTTCACATAAATCCCATAATCTTTAAGAGTTTGGGTCATCCAAAGTAATTGAGCACAACATGAACCAGCGGCAATGTATTCCGCTTCGGCGATGGATAAGGATACCGAGTTTTGTTTCTTGGAAGACCAAGACACAAGAGATCTACCAAGAAATTAACAAGTACCCGAAGTGGACTTTCTATCAACCTTGTCTCCGGCATAATCTGAGTCGGAATAGCCAACAAGATCAAAAGAAGACCTATTAGGATACCAAATGCCAAAATTTGGTGTATGGATTAAATATCTCACTATCCTTTTTCACAGCCTTAAGATGACAATCTTTAGGAGCAGCTTGATATCGTGCACACATGCACACACTTAGCATAATATCGGGACGTGAAGCACATAGGTATAACAATGAACCAATCATAGAGCGATAAACCTTTTGATCAACAGGTTCACCATCTTTGGTCAAATCATTATGTCCACTAGTAGGCATGGGTGTAGACATACCTTTGCATTCTTGCATATTGAACTTCTTGAATAAGTCCTTGGTGTACTTTGTTTGAGAGACAAATGTACCTTCCTTAGTTTGCTTGATTTGCAACCCGAGAAAGAATTTGAGTTCACTCATCATAGACATCTCAAACTTCTCTGACATTAGCTTTCCAAACTTTTCACTAAAGAGAGGGTTAGTTGAACCAAATATGATGTCATCAACATAAATTTGGCATACAAATAGTTCTCCATTAACCCTTTTAGTAAAAAGAGTAGAATCAATTTTACCAATTTCAAAACCACTTGTAGTAAGGAACTTGGTCAAGCATTTATACCATGCTCTAGGAGCTTGTTTAAGACCATAAAGAGCTTTGTGAAGTTTGTAAACAAGATTTGGTTTCTTAGGATTGACAAAGCCGGGAGGTTGTTTGACATAAACTTCCTCCTCTATTTCTCCATTTAGAAAAGCACTTTTAATGTCCATTTGGTACAAGGTGATATTATGGTGATTAGCATAGGCAAGTAAGATGCGAATGGACTCAAGTCTAGCAACGGGAGCATACGTCTCACCATAGTCCATACCTTCGACTTGTGTGTATCCTTGGGCGACGAGACGTGCTTTGTTGCGAACCACTTGTCCATCTCCATCTTGGTTATTGCGAAACACCCATTTGGTACCAATGATGTTGTGGTTGTTGTCGGGCTTCTCAACCAATGTCCAAACTTGGTTTCTCTCAAAATTATGTAGCTCTTCATGCATAGCGTTTATCCAATCCGGATCTTCCAAAGCTTCTTCAACCTTCATTGGTTCAATGCTCGAGATGAATGAATAGTTTTCACAAAAGTTAGTTAAACGAGTTTTTGAGCGAGTGATTCTCCCGGTTTGTATATCATTGAGGATTTGCTCAACGGGATGATCTTTGGCAATTCTTGCTCGAACTCGTGAGAGCTTTTGCTTGGGTCTTTGTTGAGCATCTTCTTCATCTTGTTCTTCTTCTTGGCCTTCTTCATTGTTGACGTCGTCGTTCTCTTGTCGTGGTGGAGAAGGAGGTTGTTGATGTTCATCTTGACGTACTTCCTCATTTTCTTCATCTTGGTGTGGCCCACTTGTGGATGCTTCTGTGTCGATTCTTGGTTCACCTTGTCATGAAGTAGAAGCTTCCACTTGGACGGACGAAGTACTCTCCTTCACCTCTGTTGGACGAATTTTGCCAATAGACAAGTCTTGAATTGCTTCTGAGGGGTCTTTGTCTCCTACATCAATTGGCAATTGCTCTACTTGCGAGCCATTAGATTCATCAAACTTCACATCTACCGTCTCTTCAACCTTTCGGGTGAAATTGTTGTAGACACGGTAAGTGTGAGAGTTTGATCCATAACCAAGTAGAAAACCTTCATGAGATTTAGGAGCAAACTTTGAACGACGATGCTTATCAAGAATGTAGCACTTTGAGCCGAATACTCGAAAGTATCCAACTTGAGGCTTGTTACTGGTGAGGAGCTCGTATGCCGTCTTGCCGAGTAGCTTGTGAAGATATAAGCGATTTGTTGCGTGACAAGCTGTCTCAACCGCTTCTGCCCAAAAGTGCTTTGGTGTCTTGTATTCATAAAGCATTGTTCATGCCATTTCGATGAGCGTCCGGTCCTTCCTCTCAACAACTCCATTTTGTTGAGGTGTGTCTGTAGCCGAGAACTCGTGTGAAATCCCTTCTTCATCAAGAAAGGTGTCCACATTTGCGTTCTTGAACTCCGTTTCGTTGTCACTCCGAACCTTCTTGATCTTCACATCAAACTGATTTTGGGCTTTCCTAGCGAAGTTTCTGAAGATCTTCTGGACCTGCAACTTGTCATTAAGAAAGAACACCCACGTAAATCTTGAAAAATCATCAACTATAACTAGACCAAAAGAATTTCCACCGAGACTCTTGTAGGCATTGGGACCAAAAAGATCCATGTGAAGCAGCTCGAGTGGCCTCCTTGTGGTCATGATGTTCTTCACGGGATGTCTTCCTCCAACCTGTTTACCTGCTTGACAAGCACTGCAAAGTCTATCCTTATCAAATATGACATCGTTAACTCCAAGGATATGATTTCCTTTAATAAGCTTGTCAAGGTTTCTCATGCCAACGTGACCTAGTCGTCTATGCCACAACCAGCCTTTTGAGGATTTAGCAACAAAGCAAGTTTTAGGTTGTGCCTTTTTAGAGAAATCGACAATGTAAAGATCACCTCTACGCATACCCGTAAAGACCATTTTATGATTGTCTCGACGAAATACTTGGCAATCTACTTCAGTAAATAGGACGTTCAAACCGAAATCAGCAAGTCTAGATACTGAAAGTAAGTTATAGCCAAGAGATTCAACGAGCATGACATTTTGAATGGAACTATCATGTGAGATGGCCACCTTACCAAGGCCAACCACTTTACCCTTTGAATTATCACCAAAGGTGACATATTTTCGAGGGCCGTTGTTTTCAGCAAGTTCACGGAACATCTCTTCATCTCCGGTCATATGATCAGTGCATCCACTATCAAGAACCCATTCCTTTCCTCCTGATGCATATCCCCGAAGATTTGCCATAAGACCAAAATGTCTCATTGCATTATCAAGATCGGAGTCACTATCATCATCATCATAATATTCATGTTCATCATGATCTTGTGACTCATCATTTCCTAGAGAGGGTAATTCATTAGATAAATGATCAAAGTGGTTACTTTTATGAATTCTTATAGCTTTGAGTATGATATCATTAATGATTCCAACATCTCCTTTAGCATGCTTAAGATTGGCAAGTTCAAGAAGACATTTACTAGGATCACTAGAGTTCATCTTACTCAAGGCAATAGATTTATGGAGAATTTCATCCAAAGTTTTCAAGGAGTGATTGGGAAACCGTTCCTCAAGAAATTTCCATATAGTATATGCGCAATTTTGAGTAGGCAAACTAGCAATCAAATCTTTGGGCAATCCTCTAATGATGAGCTCAATAGTTCTAAGATTGCGAATCATGTTAATATCTTCATCTAGGGTAGGATGCAAGGGATCAATATGGGGTGCACAAGGACTAGCAATATACTTGTTCAAATGATATTGATTGAAGATTACAAGCATCTCATTTTTCCACTCATGAAAATACTTTCCATCAAGAATAGGCACTCTATGTCTAAGACTCCCTAGAGTAGACACATCCATCTTCCTCCAATGGTGATTAAACCAAGGCAATGGAGACCAATGCTCTGATACCACTTGTAGGATCTAGAAGTAGATGTGTCTAAAGGGGGGGATTAGACACTTCGTGCTAAAGTTGCAATTTTTTTAATCTTTTTCGGTTCAAGTGGAGTTTAGGCACAATTTCAATACACACAATACATATCAAGCAAGCATGCAAAGAGTATATGAGCAGCGGAATGTAAAGCATGCAACTTGCAAGAATGTAAAGGGAAGGATTTGGAGAGATCAAACACAATTGGAGACACGGATGTTTTTCCCGTGGTTCGGATAGGTGGTGCTATCCTACATCCACGTTGATGGAGACTTCAACCCACGAAGGGTAACGGTTGCGCGAGTCCACACAGGGCTCCACCCAAGGGCAACGGTTGCGCGAGTCCACGAAGGGCTCCACCCACGAAGGGTCCACGAAGAAGCAACCACCCACAAAGGGTCCATGAAGAAGCAACCTTGTCTATCCCACCATGGCCATCGCCCACGAAGGACTTGCCTCACCAGCGGTAGATCTTCACGAAGTAGGCGATCTCCTTGCCCTTACAAACTCCATGGTTCAACTCCACAATCTTGTCGGAGGCTCCCAAGTGACACCTAGCCAATCTAGGAGACACCACTCTCCAAGAAGTAACAAATGGTGTGTAGGTAATGAACTCCTTGCTCTTGTGCTTCAAATGATAGTCTCCTCAACACTCAACTCTCTCTCATAGGATTTGGATTTGGTGGAAAGAAGATTTGAGTGGAAAGCAACTTGGGAAGGCTAGAGATCAAGATTCATATGGTAGGAATGGAATGTCTTGGTCTCAACACATGAGTAGGTGGTTCTCTCTCAGAACAAATGAGTTGGAATGATGTGTGTGTTCTGATGGCTCTCTCTTCGAATGAGAAGGAGGTGGAGGGGTATATATAGCATTCACACAAAATCCAACCGTTACACACAATTTACCAATCTCGGTGGGACCGAATCACAAAACTCGGTTTGACCGAAATAGTAAACCTAGTGACCGTTAGGAATTTCGGTGGGACTGACATGCAACTCGGTAGGACCGATTCGGTTAGGGTTTGGGCATAACGTAATCTCGGTGAGACCGATTACACAAACTCGTTGAGACCGAATTTGGTAATTAGCTAACCAGAGAGTTGGTTAGGCAAACTCGGTGGGACTGATTTGCTCTTTCGGTGAGACCGAGTGGAACTCGGTGAGACCGAAAAGTTACAAAGGGGAAACACTGAGTTTACATTGCAATCTCGGTGGGACCGATTTGCTCTTTCGGTGGGACCGAAAAGTTACGAAAGGGAAACAGAGAGTTTGCAAGCCCATCTCGGTGGGACCGAGATCCTTATCGGTAGAACCGAATTGCTAGGGTTTGGCAGTGGCTAATGACAAGTGAAACTCGGTGGCGCCGGATAGGAAAAATCGGTAGGACCGAGTTTGGCTTAGGGTTTAGGTCATATGTGGATATGGGGAAGTAGTTGAGGATTTTGGAGAATATCATTAAGCACATGAAGCAAGAGGCTCATTAAGCAACACCTCATCCCTCCTTGATAGTATTGGCTTTTCCTATGGACTCAATGTGATCTTGGATCACTAAAATGTAAAAGTGAAGAGTCTTGAGCTTGAAGCTTTAGCCAATCCCTTGTCCTTAGCATCTTGAAGGACTTCCCACAACCTTTAGTCCATGCCACTTCATTGTTGAACTTATCTGAAACATGCTAGATAGAAGTGTTAGTCCAACAAGAGATATGTTGTCATCAATTATCAAAACCACCTAGGGAGCACTTGTGCTTTCAACCACCATCAACAAACATCCGAGTGAGCGGTGATCCATTGATATGACCTCTGAGATACAACGGTTTCAGATGCATTACTGGGTCTTTTGGCTTCTCGAATATTGCATTTTTAGGGCCAAAATCCAGCTGGGCCACCTCCCCTTCCTCATCTACAGCTCGAAACTCAGCAGGTAAGTAATACACCATATTGATATATCCATACCTTCATGAACCGGCATAGACTCATAATCCAACATATCATCCTCTTCTTCAAGTGCATCCACCGATTCTGAAATTTGTCCAAGTGAAGGAGAAGTAAGAAGTGTTGCAGACGATGTAATAGCTGTCGCATCGTCCTCCTTTGGTGGCGCAGGTGCTGCTGTGATAGGTGTAGAAGCGACTGCATCTTGTATTTGTTTAGGCCTCCACACTTGTTTCATAGGCACCATGGGCCGAGTGTCATTGAACAACTTATCCCTTTGCTTCTCAGCTTCTTGTTTTGTCATCTCTTGACTCCTTAACCTCTGTAGTTTCCTCTTTTGTGTTTTTGTCAGCCCTGGAGGACACCACTTTGGCTGTGTCGGATTTCGGGTTCCGGCAGACCCTTGAGGTTCGAACACTGGGGTGCACGCGGAGATTTCGCCTCCTACCTACCCGCACCCCTCCGCCTTGCTAAGATCTAAACTATGGAAGGAACAACACAAAAGACACAGGGTTTATACTGGTTCGGGCCACCGTTGTGGTGTAATACCCTACTCCAGTGTGTGGTGTGGTGGATTGCCTCTTGGGCTAATGATGATGAACAATACAAGGAAGAACAGCCTCGCGAGGGTCTGTTCTTGGCTGGGGCGATGAACTGCTGGGAGGAGTTCAGTCACCTTTCTCTCTCTCTCTACCTGATCTTCTCTATCCTTCGATCCCTCTCTTTTCTTCCCACCTCCCAGCTCTCTTTGCTCTGTGGGTGGCTGGTCCTATTTATAGAGGCCCTGGTCCTCTTCCTAAATATTGAGCGGGAAGGGAGCCAACAATGGCGGGCTAATTTGAAGGGGGACAGCTAGTACTAGCTACCCTGACAAAAGTAGTCTTCGCCTGCACAAAGCTCTCGTGATGACGCCGTCTTGGGCTCCACGGTGACCTCCATCTCATAGTCCTCCTGGTCTTGGTCTCGTTGCACCGAAATGGCAACCTTTGCCTGATGCCTCGGTACTCCACGGCTGCGCTTGCCCCCTTTGCACCAAAGAGGAAGGGAAGACACTGCGCGGGCTGGCACCCGCCTGGCACCCTCGGTCGTCATGGCTTGCATCACGAGCACCTCGTGAGGTACCCTGCCTTGATTTCTCCGCCTCCTCATGAGCCAACCTGACGAGGCCGCGCCTGAGGAAGCTCCGCGTCATCCGCCCCGCGAGGCTTGGCCCCTCGCGAGGGTCTTGGGTTTGTGTTGGTGAAGATGGGCCGCGCTGAGCCCCCCTTTGAGCCACGCCGCAGGCCGCAGGCAGGCAAGTCTGGGGACCCCCGTTCCCAGAACGCCGACAGTAGCCCCCGGGCCCAAGGCGCGCCCGAACTTGGCCGTGCAGGGAGGCGGAAGGTTAAGAGCGAAGCGCCGCGGGCCCTAACAGCCTGCGGCCTTGGGCGCCGCGTGGCGGTTGGTTGGTTGCTCATTCCGTCTTAGCTCAGTCCTCCCTTTCGAACCTCACGAGGGCTTGGTGCTCTGCACCGACAGGTCCCAGTCCCAAGGCGGCTTGAGCCGTCGCTGGTATGCCAGGTCGCGATGCCGTGGTCAAGGCCAGGAGGTGAGCGACCCGGAGTCCGATAAGAGCCCCTGAGTCGTGATGCTCAGGAGGTCCCCTTTGGCGCCCAAGCATCCGTCGTTTGGTGGGAAAGGAGAGCGGCGTCGCTAACACAGGATAGCATTAGGTGCGGGGATGGTGCCACGGCAGCTGGCGCTTCCGGGTGATGACTTATCTTGAGGATCAGGGGCCGCTCTCTGGTGTGTCGCCGGGTCCGTGCATCGGCAGGCGCGAGGTTGCTCGGCGAGGTCCTCGTGTGTCTCTCCCCTCTCGCCTTTGCTCCCCTTTCTGCTCTACGTCCTCGGGTCCCGGCCCTCGAGCGAGTCTCAGCCGTCGCTGGTATGCCAGGTCGTGATGCCGTGGTCAAGGTCAGAGGGTGAGGGCTGGAGAGCCAGTAGGAGCCCTGAGTCGTGATGCTCAGGCACCCCTCCCTTTAACATGCAAGCGCTTCGCGCGGACGAGAGCGCAGGTGACACTGCAAGGGCCTCGCCTGACGTAGCTCCTTCAGGAGGTCCTGCAGGTCCATCATAGAAAAAACAAGGGGTTGCCATGACAATTGACAGTCAGCCATTGGTTTCTTCCGAGGGGTAGTGAGGCACTGAAGGCTTGACGAGGTGATGCTATGCGGGGCTGCCGCGGCCAGAGCTCAGCCATCCAGGTTTGTCGGTGTTGCAGGGACGGACCCATGCGCAAGCGTCGTGCCGTTTGGGAGCAGCTCCATTAGTTGGCGTCAGCTGAGCAGGCAACTAGGTAAAACACATTAGCCGCGAAGGAGTGGATTCATTCAAATAGATGCTGGGAATGTGGACATCACTTGGTCAGGCCCGAGCGACTTGGGGGGTCATGCGGCCTGAGGGGCGCCCCCAACAAGGTAAGCTAACAACATGGAATAAAAAAGGGATACACGCCACAGGGACGGACCCACGCGGCCTGGGAATAATGCAGCCCTGGGGGCGCTCCCAGCTAGAAATAAAACTCGAAAGATGTCACCTGATGATGTTGAGGATGAAGGAGCGTTGGTGTAGCAGGCTCCGTGGGCCGCGGGAGCCGATCCTCACGAGCCCCCAGGCCCAGGGGCCTCGGGAGGCTCCGGAGGCGCTGGCGGCTCCTCACGGGCCATCTCCATCCCTGCCAGGGCTGCGGAACGCCTGGCCTCTCATGCCTCCGTGATGCCCCTCATGAGGCGCTGGTACGTGTCAGCCGCGTTCGGCAAGCCGTAAGGCATGCGAACGTAGCTGTGGGGTGGGCCTCCGCAGCGCCCCACTCGCGAGGGCTAGAGACGCTCCAGAGAGGCGACTCGGTTGAGCCCTGGTATGTCGATGCAGACGCACAGCCCACCATCCTCGCCTGGATGGGGAGCCACTGCTGGTAGGCGGTGGCCGCCTTTCATGACTCTTGACTCCTGTAGCTCCTGAATGGCCTCGCTGACGAACTCCTGAGGGTCTGGATCTCCTTGCCTTGCTCCTTCCTGAGGGAAACGTGCTTCGAAACACGCCTCCATGTGGTGCCCAAGCGCCTCCCTCGTGACCCTAGCTAGGTCGGTGGCCCTCCAGGGGAGAGCCCCCGATCCCTGCCTGAGGAGGGCGCTGGGCGCGCTTTCCTATGCGATGGAAGGAGGTTCCTCCTGGGCAGGCGCGGGCCCAGAGGGGCCTGCCTCCTGAGTGGTCGGGTCGGACGATGTCTTCTTCTTCTTAGGGGCGGTCTCGGGAGGCCTCCTGCTTCCACGATCCGGGTCTTCCAGTGACGCGGCCTGAAAGGCTCGTTCCAGGGAACACACCGCGTCCTTCTCTTCACATGGCACCGTGATGACTCTGCCGCTTCCTGGCATCTTGAGGACGTTGTAGCCGTGGTGAGTTACGGCCATGAACTTGGCCACCGCTGGGTACCCAAGGATGGCGTTGTACGGCAGGCGAATGTGAGCGACGTCGAAGTCGATGAGCTCGGTGCGGTAGTTGTCGCGTGCTCCGAAGGTGACAGGGAGGCGGACCTGCCCAATCGGGACCGTGGAGCCGTTGATGATACCGGAGAAAGGCTTGGTTGGCTGAAGCTGGCTGTAGGGCACTTGGAGGTTGTGGAATGTCTCCACGGACAGGACGTTGAGCCCTGCCCCGCCATCGATGAGGTCTTGGTGACCACCACGTTGCTGATGATTGGGGAACAAAGCATCAGGAGGACTCCGGCTGTAGCTGCACACTTGAGCTGATCTGCTGAGCTGAACGTGATGGCGCATGCCGACCACCTAAGAGGGCGCGTGGCTTCGAGCCTGGGGAGGACTGCGTTCACTTCGCAGGCGAACTGCTTGAAGATGTGCTGACAGGCTGGGGCTTGTGCCCCGCCCAGGATGCAGGCGATCGCGCGTGGCTCCTGGAAGCCCCCAGCCCCCTCGTCCTGGTGGCGGTCCTCATTTCTCCTTGGCTGCGGCGGCAGCGGTGGGAGGCCTGCGTTGCCTTGCGGGCGATCCTCGCGAGGCTGATCCCTCCAGTCTCCCTCGCGAGGCTGATCCCTCCAGCCTCCCTCACGAGGCGGGTCTTGCCAGCGATCCTCGCGAGGTTGATCGCGCCACCCTTGGCGTGGGCCACGGTCTTCCCAGCGTCCTGCGTTTCTTCCTCCTCCTCGGCTGTAGCCCCGGTCACTGCGGTCAGGGCGACGGCCGATCCTTCCTTCTCGCACGGCTCGGAGCTCTTGACATTTGTTGGTGTTGTGGGTGTGGAGGTCATGGTACACACAGTACCGGCTGCCCTTGGAAGGTTCGGGCTGATCTCTGCCCCGCTTGGTGTCTGGTTCTACCGCGAGCACGGCAGCCCCCTTGCGCTTCACATCCTTGGCCTTGGGCTTCTTCTCTTCTGGGTCTGCGGCAGGCAGCTCAAGGAGGGAGAGACGCCCTTCCTCGGCCCTGGTGCACTTGGTTGCCAGGTTGAACAGCTCCAGGGAAGTGCACAGGTCTTCATGCATCGCCAGCTCCTCCTTCATCTTGACGTCGCGCACGCCATCGGAGAAGGCCGAGATGATGGCCTCCTCAGTCACCTTGGGAATCTTGAGGCGTGCGTTGTTGAAGCGCTGGATGTACTTCTGCAGGGTCTCCCCGGGCTGTTGCTTGATGCGGCGCATGTCGCTCACGGCGGGTGGCCGGTCGCGAGTGCCTTGGAAGTTGGCAATGAAGCGGGTGCGCATCTCGTCCCAGGAGGAGATTGTGCCTGGAGCCAGGTTTAGGAGCCAGGTGCAGGCCCCGTCCTTGAGTGCCATGGGGAACCAGTTCGCCATGGCCTGCTCGTCTCCGTTGGTAGCTTCGATGCCCAGCTCGTAGAGCTGGAGGAACTCCGCAGGGTCAGCCGTGCCGTCATAGCGAGGAGGCAAGTCTGGCTTGAACTTGCCGGGCCACGCGATGCTGCGTAGCTCGGCGGTGAAGGCGCGGCAGCCTGCTGTGGCCACGGGAGGCCTTGGATGACGGGGAGCTTGGTCTTGCATGTCCCCACGCGCTGCAGCTGGGAGCGGCGCGGGGTCTTGACGCGCGGGAGCAGGAGCATGGTCGCGACGTGCTGGAGCAGGGAGCGCCCTGGCAGCTTCTTGCGGGCGAGGGACTTCTTGACAGCTCTGCTCTTGCTGCGCTGGCGCCTGACGGAGTGGGTTCCGCCCAGGGGCCACGCGCCTTGGAGCCATGGCGCCTTCCTGAGGAGGAGGCGGCTGGGGTGCCGCCGGAGCTTCATTGCAGGCGCGGGGCGGGGTGCGGTGCAGCGGAACGGACGGCGCAGGAGAGCCCCCTGCGGTGCGGACGAGCTCGGCGACGCAGTCGAGCCATTCTTCGTAGACGTCGTCGACGGGACGGTAGCGCAGGAGCTCGTTCGCCGCAAAGAGTGCAGCCCGAGCCTCCATGGGCGCGCGGAGCGCGCGGGACGAAGAACCAGCTGGGGTGAGCGAGGGAGTCGGATGCTGGGACAATGCTTGCTGCTCGTCCCCCGCCGGGCCGGTGGCGGCATTGATGGCAGGTGACGGGGAACGGCGAGGACGCCCGCCGACAGGGGCCGTCTGGGCGACGCGGGAAGCGAGCGCGGCCCAGCGCTCGGCGTGGGCCCGACGAGAGTCAGACATGGGCGTGATGGTCGGAGGAGAACGGGGTGGTGGAAGACGAATCCCGGCGCACCCCTACCTGGCGCGCCAAATGTCGGATTTCGGGTTCCAGCAGACCCTTGAGGTTCGAACACTGGGGTGCACGCGGAGATTTCGCCTCCTGCCTACCTGCACTCCTCCGCCTTGCTAAGATCTAAACTATGGAAGGAACAACACAAGAGACAGAGGGTTTATACTAGTTCGGGCCACCATTGTGGTGTAATACCCTACTCCAGTGTGTGGTGTGGTGGATTGCCTCTTGGGCTGATGATGATGAACAATACAAGGAAGAACAGCCTCGCGAGGGTCTGTTCTTGGCTGGGGCGATGAACTGCTGGGAGGAGTTCAGTCACCTTTCTCTCTCTCTCTACCTGATCTTCTCTATCCTTCGATCCCTCTCTTTTCTTCCCACCTCCCAGCTCTCTTTGCTCTGTGGGTGGCTGGTCCTATTTATAGAGGCCCTGGTCCTCTTCCCAAATATCGAGCAGGAAGGGAGCTAACAATGGTGGGCTAATTTGAAGGGGGACAGCTAGTACTAGCTACCCTGACAAAAGTAGTCTTTGCCTGCACAAAGCTCTGGTGATGACGCCGTCTTGGGCTCCACGGTGACCTCCGTCTCGTAGTCCTCCTGGTCTTGGTCTCGTTGCACCGAAATGGCAACCTTTGCCTGATGCCTCGGTACTCCGCGGCTGTGCTTGCCCCCTTTGCACCAAAGAGGAAGGGAGGACACTGCGCGGGCTGGCACCCGCCTGGCACCCCCGGTCGTCATCGCTTGCATCACGGGCACCTCGTGAGGTACCCCGCCTTGATTTCTCCGCCTCCTCGTGAGCCAACCTGACGAGGCCGCGCCTGAGGAAGCTCCGCGTCGTCCGCCCCGCGAGGCTTGGCCCCTCGCGAGGGTCTTGCGTTTGTGTTGGTGAAGATGGGCCGCGCTGGGCCCCGCTTTGAGCCACGCCGCAGGCCGCAGGCAGGCAAGTCTAGGGACCCCCGTTCCCAGAATGCCGACATGCTGAGTGTATTTAGGATCTCTCATCTTTACTTGGCTGGTGTTTCCTTCAAGGTCATTAGTCGAGTACTTTGGCGCGATAGCAAGTATCGGCTCAGTCGGATCGTTATGCATAATCGGCTGTTGTATGGCAAATGTTTCGGAGCCCAAGATGAGTGAATCGATATCGGTTTTTTCCTTGCCTTTGCTTGACTCGACCATTGCAGCACTTGGCGATTTAACACGCCACTCTTGCTTGCCAACCCTTTTTTGATTATCTTGCACTGGCCGATTGACACCATTGTTCAAACGGCCTCGTGTGGGGTAAGAAAGTCTCTCATGAACGAGCCTCCTTTGTCCTGCCCAACCCGGATGAAAAGCATAAGGGGCCATTAGGGCTGCCTCCATCCTCCATTGAAGTCCCCCACGTAGTATGGCACATAGGGGGGTGGCGGCATCCATGGTCCTGGCGCCCACGACCCATATGGCCTTGCATGATGCTGAAATTCTTCCCGAGGAGGTGACCTTGAGCGCTTCCAATTTGATGACCGGTTAGAGCTAGAACCGGCCGCATGATTGGCATACTTGGACAACAACATATCAAAAGTTGGCTTGATTTTCTTGTGCTGCACTTTTGCCTCATTCCTCTTCCACTTGCCAACTTGTGGACTCTTGGGTTTGACAAATTTAACTCGAGTATTTTCTTGCACTTGTGGTTGCCCCCCGAGTGTAGGATCCTTGATGGTGATTTTGATTGTCTCCTTGCCACAGGGTTTCTTGTCAAGCACAACCTGTCTCCCAAGACCTTGTCGCCCTCCTTGTCTTTCCTGGGCTCACCAACAATGACATTAGCTTTATTAGCAGATTCGGCTACCTCCGGCCGAATGAGTAGCTTCTTCCCCTCCAAATCCATGGTATTCATTGGAAAAGGTTGTTTATCAACTTGCATCTCAGAAAAGTTCAATCGTCCGTCATTAATGGCTGATTGTATCTATCGTCAAAAAACATTGCAATCATTAGTAGCATGAGAAAAAGAATTATGATACTTGCAATAAGCACGCCATTTCAGCTCTTCAAACGGCGGTAATGTATGAGATATTCTAATAATCTTAGCCTGCAAAAGCATCAAATATTCTATCACACTTAGGAATGTTAAAAGTAAACTTCATCTCTTCATCACGATTCTTATGAATCGGTTTCAGATCATTGCAAGTAAAGGGTTTGGCCTTAGATGGCCAAACAAATTCAGTAGAAAAAACATCACCCTCATCGTCCCAGTGATCACTATCATATTCCACCATATTCATCTTTGGACGATCGGCTTTGTATCTATGCACTTCTTTGAGGTCTTTGCTTCGGCTTTCCTGAGCCAAAGCCCTTTGTAAGACTTGGTTGATATTTAAGAACTCATAGCCTTCTAGCTTTTCTCTAATGGGAGTTCTCAAACCACTCAGCACTAGGTCTGCCAAGTCCCTCTCGGTTATCACCAAACTAAAACACCGGTTTTTTGTTTCTCTGAATCTCTTGACGTAATCGGAGACCGATTCATCATGCTTCTGTTTAACCGATGTTAGATGTTACAACTTGAGTTCATTGTCGCTGCTATAAAAGTGATCATGAAACTTCTGCTCTAGCTGCGACCAAACACGAATGGAACCATGGGGTAAAGAAGAAAACCATGAAAATGTGTACCAGTTAATGATAAAGGAAATAAACGCACTTTCAATTCATTCAATGAGCCTGCCTCACTCAATTGTGCTAAATACTGACTAACATGCTCCCATGTGGTTTTTGTGCCTTCTCCATTAAACTTAACAAAATCTGGAATTTTATATCCTGGAGGGCACTGGATGGCATCAAAGTACTCGGGGTATGGCTTTTGGTAAATCCGATTCCGAGGTAACTCAACTCCAAAATTCTCTCAAAGCATCTTAGCCATCTCCTCTCTAAGATTAGCTAGACCATCATCCATAGTGGACGATGAAGCTTGTGGCAGTGGCATAGGAGGAGTAGGGTTACTAGCTGTAGGTAAGAATTGTGGCATGTATGTCGACCCATAATTTGGTAGTGGTCGAGTGGTTGTAGCTGTAGGTAGGGTTTGGTTCGGCGTTGCCACCGAACCTGGCATGCTCATAATAGGGTTGGTGGGTGCAGTCACAATCTAATTTGTTTGGGTAGGATAATAAGCCATCGGCACGGGAGGCGCCGATGCAATAGGTAAAGCCAGATTAGGGTTTTGCACACTAGCAGCTACACCATCATTACCACTAGACGATTGAGATGTATTCTTCTGAGCATTAGTATTTTCTACGAAAGTTTGGTAGACTAGATTGTTACCATCAGCAATACGACTTTCAATCTCAGCCCACTGCTCAGGAGAAAAGGTAGTACTTATAGAGGGTTTAACCTGCTCGGTTTGAAGAGGAGGGAACTTGATTTCTTCAATCGGAGTGATGTTGCCTTGGCGGTCCTTCTTGAACTTTTCAAGGAACTCCTGCAAGTCCTTCTCCTCGCGCGCCTTCTTGTACTCCTCATAAACTTGGCGATGATCGGCCGATATCTCATCAAGACTGGGCTTAATGATGTTATCGGCGTCTACCTCAGATGGCTTGGGAATATCAGACATGGTGGATGATGACGATTGATCTTCGTTCCCCAGCGGAGTCGCCAAAAAGTGTGTTGACACACGAACACGTCACGTGTACCCTTGACGCCGGGGGTGATGCACCGCAGCTCATGTCGAAGGAGACCCGACCGACAGCGTGATACGCAAGACAGTCGGCGGGCGCTTTTGCAGACCCGAAACCCCGCACACCCGGGAGTGACCCCGTCAGGGATTGCGGCGGCTATGGGCTGCCCTAGGTCGATTCTCTCGCCCCTAGAGCCTCGGGATTCGCATCTCTCAAACACGAAGAACAGCGAAGAACGAGAGAGAGAAACGGTGGAGAGATAAAACGTAGATGAAAAAGTAGTATATTGATTTGTTCGATTGTGTGTTGTTTCAATCGGCCGTCACCCCCAACATATATAAGAGGCGGCTGGACTTCCCGTACAAGCAAAGGATTTATCTAGGCTTTCCTTACAAGAAAATTACATCAATTCACATCTAAAACCCTAGTCATATTCGGACTGGTTTTATCCGAACTTCCCAAAACTGTTCGGTTTAAACTGGCTGCACCTTGCGGGTCCTTTTTGCGGTGGTAAACGATCTCGGATGAAAACAAGCCCAAAAGCAATTTTGACCGTTTCGACGAGATGAACGACTTTCATGTTGAAGGTTTTTTGATCAGAGATCATCTTGAGGGTCAGATCGGTCTCGCAACACAGGCTATCTCCTCGCGCTACCCATCAGACATGTGTCTGGTGGGGCGCGCCACATCTCGCCTCGTGACAGGGCTGCACTCTGATTGCTCTAACTTTTGCATACGAACTCAGATGTGAACGATTTTTTATATCAAAATCAATTGTTTCGACGAGACGAAGACAACCCGTGTAGATCATTTTTTCATTTGAGGTCGTCTTGAGGGCTTAATCGGCTAAACTGTACTTCGAACATAAGATCTTGGTACTTCGAGCATAGTTCCGGCCTTCGAGATGAAATCGGACGGTGATGACACAAATTTCGAAGATGTTCATATCAATAATACGGAACTCTTTCATGTAGATCACTTCTCCATTTGAGTCCATCTAGATAATCATTTGAGCCCATCTTCAGCTTCTGGTCGGATTAACTATCACAACCTCCACCCCGGCAGGCCTTCCACCCGGGTAAGCTTTCCGCACCGACAAGGTTTCACCCCGGCAAGGTTTTTACACCGGCAAGGGTTCTCCCTAGCTCGGCAAGGTTTCTACCCCGGCAAGAGTTCCTCCTCGGCAAGGTTTCTACCCCGGCAAGAGTTCCTCCTCGGCAAGGTTTCTCCCTCGGAAAGATTTCACACCGGCAAGCTTCTCCACCGGCAAGCTCTCCACGCCGGCAGGCTTCTCCACCGGTAAGCTTTCCACGCCGGTAAGCCCTCACATCGGCAAGGTTTTACCCCGGCAAGGTTTCATTCAGCCGGCAAAGGCCGAATACTTTCTCACTCAGGGCCGGCCCGCGAAGTGTTGCCTCTAACTTTTGCATACAAACCCTGATTCGTGACCATGCCAAAATCTGGTGTCAACAGATAGTTCTTCATGGTGAGACATCACATGATGATCGAGTGTGATAAGCTCTACTTTCACATACAACAGGTGCAAGCCAGTTCTGCACACGCAAAATACTCGAGTTAAACTTGACGAGCCTAGCATATGCAGATATGGCCTCGGAATACTGAGACCGAAAGGTCGCGCATGAATCATATAGTAGATATGATCAACATAGTGATGTTCACCATTGAAAACTACTCCATCTCACGTGATGATCGGACAGGGTTTAGTTGATATGGATCACGTGATCATTTAGATGACTAGAGGGCTGTCTATCTAAGTGGGAGTTCTTAAGTAATATGATTAATTGAACTTAATTTATCATGAACTTAGTCTTGATAGTATTTGCATAACTATGTTGTAGATCAATAGCTCGCGATGTAGCTCCCGGTTTATTTTTCATATGTTCCTAGAGAAAAACTATGTTCAAAGATGATAGTAGCAATGATGCGGACTAGGTCCGTGATCTGAGGATTATCCCCATTGTTGCACAGAAGAATTATGTCCTTGATGCACCACTAGGTGACAGACCTATTGCAGGATCAAATGCACGCGTTATGAACGTTTGACAAAGCTCGGTATGATGACTACTTAATAGTTTAGTGCACCATGCTTTACGGCTTAGAACCGAGACTTCAAAAACGTTTTGAATGCCACAGACCATATAAGATGTTCTAAGAGTTGAAATTGGTATTTCATACTCATGCCCGTGTCGAGAGGTATGAGACCTTTGACAGTACTTTTCCTACAAGATGGAAGAGAATAGCTCAACCAGTGAGCATGTGCTCAGATTGTCTGAGTACTACAATCGCTTGAATCAAGTGGGAGTTAATCTTCCAGATAAACTAGTGATTGATAGAGTTCTCTAGTCACTATCACCAAGTTACTGGAACTTCGTGATGAACTATAATATGCAAGGGATGACGAAAACAATTCCGGAGCTCTTCATGATGCTGAAATCGACGAAAGTAGAAATCAAGAAAAGCATCAAATATTGATGGTTGACAAAACCACTAGTTTCAAGTAAAAGGTCAAGGGAAAGAAAGGGAACTTCAGGAAGAATGGCAAGCAAGTTGCCACTCCCATGAAGAATCCCAAAGATAGACCCAAGCCTAAAACTGAGTGCTTTTACTGCAAAATAAATGGTCACTAGAAGTGGAACTGCCTTAGATACTTGGTAGATAAGAAGGATGTCAAAGTGAACAAAGGTATATTTGATATACATGTTATTGATGTGTACTTTACTAGTGTTTATAGAAACCCATCAGTGTTTAATACTGGTTCAGTTTATAAGAGTAGTAATTTGAAATGGGAGTTGCAAAATAAACCGAGACTAGTTAAGGGCGAGGTGATGATCAGAGTTGGAAGTGATTCCAAGGTTGATAAGATCACCATCACACACTCCCTTTACCTTCGGGATTAGTGTTGAACCTAAAATAAATGTTATTTGGTGTTTGTGTTGAGCATAAATATGATTGAATCATGTTTATTGCAATACAGTTATTCATTTAAGTCAAAGAATAATTGTTGTTCTATTTACATGAATAAAACCTTCTATGGTCATACACGCAAAATAAATGGTTTATTGAATCTCGATTGTAGTGATACACATATTCATAATATTGATGCCAAAAGATGCAAAGTTGAAAATGACAGTGCAACATATTTGTGGCATGGCCGTTTAGGTCATATTGGTGTAAAGTGCATGAAGAAACTCCATGCTGATGGGCTGTTGGAATCACTTGATTATGAATCACTTGATGCTTGTGAACCATGCCTCATGGGCAAGATGACTAAGACTCCATTCTCCGAAACAATGGAGCGAGGAACTGACTTATTGGAAATAATACATACTGATGTATGTGATCCGATGAGTGTTGAGGCTCGCGGCGGGTATCATTATTTTCTGACCTTCACAGATGATTTGAGCAGATATGGGTATATCTACTTGGTGAAACATAAGTCTGAAACATTTGAAAAGTTCAAAGAATTTCAGAGTGAAGTGGAAAATCATCGTAACAAGAAAATAAAGTTTCTACGATCTGATCGCGGAGACAAATATTTGAGTTATGAGTTTGGCCTTCATTTGAAACTATGAGGAATAGTTTTGCAACTCATGCCACCTGGAACACCATAGCATAATGGTGTGTCCGAACATCATAACCGTACTTTATTAGATA
This sequence comes from Triticum urartu, assembly GCF_003073215.2. NCBI lineage: Eukaryota > Viridiplantae > Streptophyta > Magnoliopsida > Poales > Poaceae > Triticum > Triticum urartu. Next base: position 239,220,596 of record NC_053027.1, on the reverse strand, counting down.
TGGTGCGATTTATGATGTCTCTTACCGAATTACCACTATCGTTTTGGGGTTATGCATTAGAGACAACTGCATTCATGTTAAATAGGGCACCGTCTAAAATCCGTTGAGATGACACCGTATGAACTGTGGTTTAGCAAGAAACCTAAGTTGTCATTTCTTAAAGTTTGGGGTTGTGATGCTTATGTGAAAAAGTTTCAGCCTGATAAGCTCAAACCCAAATCGAATAAGTGCGTCTTCATAGGATACCCAAAAGAAACTGTTGGGTACACCTTCTATCATAGATCCGAAGGCAAGATCTTTGTTGCTAAGAGTGGATCCTTTTTAGAGAAGGAGTTTCTCCCGAAAGAAGTGAGTGGGAGGAAAGTAGAACTTGATGAGGTAATTGTACCTTCTCCCGAATTGGAAAGTAGTTCATCACAGAAATCAGTTCCAGTGATGCCTACACCAATTAGTGAGGAAGTTAATGATGATGATCATGAAACTTCAGATCAAGTTACTACCGAACCTCGTAGGTCAACCAGAGTATGTTCCGCACCAGAGTGGTACGGTAATCCTGTTCTAGAAGTCATGTTACTAGACCATGATGAACCTACGAACTATGAGGAAGCGATCATGAGCCCAGATTCCGCAAAATGGCTTAAGGCCATGAAATCTGAGATGGGATCCATGTATGAGAACAAAGTATGGACTTTGATTGACTTGCCCGATGATTGGTGAGCCATTCAGAACAAATGGACCTTCAAGAGGAAGACGGGCGCTGATAGTAGTGTTACTGTCTAGAAAGCTCGATTTGTCGCAAAAGGTTTTCGACAAGTTCAAGGTGTTGACTACGATGAGATTTTCTCACTCGTATCAATGCTTAAAAGTCTTTCCGAATCATGTTACAAGTTGCCCCATTTTATGAAATCTGGCAAATAGGATATCAAAACTACATTCCTTAGTGGATTTATTAAAAAAGAGTTGTATATGATGCAACCAAAAGGTTTTGTCAATCCTAAAGATGCTAACAAAGTGTGCAAGCTCCAGCGATCCATCTATGGATTGGTGCAAGCATCTTGGAGTTGGAATATACGCTTTGATAAGTTGATCGAAGCATATAGTTTTATACAGACTGGCGGTGAAGCCTGTATTTACAAGAAAGTGAGTGGGAGCACTACAACCTTTTTGATAAGTATATGTGAATGACATATTGTTGATTGGAAATGATGTATAATTTTCTGGAAAGCATAAAGGAGTGTTTGACAGGAATTTTTCAAAGAAAGACCTCGGTGAAGCTACTTACATATTGACCATCAAGATCTATAGAGATAGATCAAGACGCTTGATATATTTTCAATGAGTACATACCTTGACAAGATTTTGAAGTAGTTCAAAATGGAACAGTCAAAGAAGGAGTTCTTGCCTGTGTTGCAAGGTGTGAAGTTGAGTAAAGACTCAAAACCCGACCACGGCATAAAATAGAAAGAGAATGAAAAGTCATTCCCTATGCCTCGGTCATAGGTTCTATAAAGTATGCTATGTTGTGTACCAAACCTATTGTGTACTTCACCATAAGTTTGGATCCAGGAGTTGATCACTGGACAGCGGTCATAAATATCCTTAGTGGAATAAGGAAATGTTTCTCGGTTATGGAGGTAACAAAGAGTTCATCGTAAAGAGTTATGTCGATGCAAGCTTTGACACCGATCAGGATGACTCTAAGTCTCGATCTAGATACATATTGAAAGTGGGAGCAATTAGCTAGAGTAGCTCCGTGCAAAGCATTGTAGACATAGTAAATTTGCAAAACACATACAACTCTGAATGTGGCAGAACCGTTGACTAAATTTCTCTCACAAGCAAAACATGATCACTCTTTGGGGGTTAATCACATAGCGATGTGAACTAGATTATTGACTCTAGTAAACCCTTTGGGTGTTAGTCACAAGGAGATGTGAACTAATCACATAAATATGTGAACGATTGGTGTTAAATCACATGACTATGTGAACTAGATTATTGACTCTAGTGCAAGTGGGAGACTGAAGGAAATATGCCCTAGAGGCAATATTAAAGTTGTTATTTATATTTCCTTATATCATGATAAATGTTTATTATTCATGCTGGAATTGTATTAATCAGAAACTTAGTACATGTGTGAATACATAGAGAAACAAAGTGTCTCTAGTATGCCTCTACTTGACTAGTTCGTTAATCAAAGATGGTTAAGTTTCCTAGCCATGGACATGTGTTGTCATTTGATGAACGGGGTCACATCATTAGAGAATGATGTGATGGACAAGACCCATCCATTAGCTTAGCATAATGATCGTTCAGTTTTATTGCTACTACTTTCTTCATGACTTATACATGTTCCTCTAACTATGAGATTATGCAACTCCCGAATACCGCAGGAACACCTTGTGTGTTATCAAATGTCACAACGTAACCGGGTGATTATAAAGATGCTCTAAAGGTGTCTCCGATGGTGTTTGTTGGGTTGGCATAGATCGAGATTAGGATTTGTCACTCCGTCTATCGGAGAGGTATCTCTGGGCCCTCTCGGTAATGTACATCACTATGAGCCTTACAAGCAATGTGACTAATGAGTTAGTCGTGGGATGATACATTACGGAACGAGTAAAGAGACTTGCCGGTAATGAGATTGAACTAGGTATGATGATACCAACAATTGAATCTCGGGCAAGTAACATACCGTGACAAAGAGAACGATGTATGTTGTTATACGGTTTGACCGATAAAGATCTTCGTAGAATATGTCGGAGCCAATATGAGCATCCAGGTTCCGCTATTGGTTATTGACCGGAGATGTGTCTCGGTCATGTCTACATAGTTCTCGAACCCATAGGGTCCGCACGCTTAACGTTCGATGACGATTTATATTATGAGTTATGTGATTTGATGTACCGAAGGTTGTTCGGAGTCCCGGATGAGATCACGGACATGACGAGGAGTCTCAAAATGGTCGAGACATAAAGATTGATATATTGTAAGGCTATATTCGGACATCGGAAAGGTTCCGAGTGATTCGGGTACTTTTTGGAGTACCGGAGAGTTACGGGAATTTGTTGGGGAAGTAATGGGCCTTAATGGGCCATACAGGAAAGGAGAGAAGAGCCTCAAGGAGTGGATGCGCCCCCCCCCCCATGGGCTGGTCTGAATTGGACTAGGGAGGGGGCGGTGCTCCCTCTTTCCTTCTCTCCCTCTTCCCCTTCCTTCTTCTCCTACTCCAACTAGGGAAGGGGGAAACCTACTCCTACTAGGAGGAGGAATCCCCCTTGGGGCGCGCCATAGAGAGAGCCGGCCCTCCCCTCCGCCACTCCCTTATATACGGGGGAGGGGGCACCCCATAGACACACAAGTTGACAGTTGTCTTAGCCGTGTGCGGTGCCCCCCTCCACAGATTTCCACCTCGGTCATATCGTTGTAGTGCTTAGGCGAAGCCCTGCGCTGGTAGCTTCATCATCACCGTCACCACGCCATCGTGCAGACGCAACTCTCCCTCGACCTCAGCTAGATCTAGAGTTCATGGGACGTCACCGAGATGAACGTGTGAAAATCGCGGAGGTGCCGTATCTTCGGTGATAGGATCGGTCCAATCGTGAAGATGTACGACTACATCAACTGCATTGTCATAACGCTTCCGCATACGGTCTACGAGGTTACGTGGATAACAATCTCCCCTCTCGTTGTTATGCATCACCTAGATGGATCTTGCGTGTACGTAGGAATTTTTTTGAAATTACTGTGTTCCCCAACAGTTAGGACCATGCGTACCCTCTAATGAACGATCAATGGTCGCCCCATAGATGTAATTGCAAACATGCAATCGTATTGTCGTATCTTAGTCAGGAATTGCTTGGAAACATGATCACCATCATAAGATAACAAGCGATTCAACAAAGCGGGTGGTTCCTTGAAGGGTTTAACAATGACTTTTCCACCTTTACAACAAAGGTTATAAACGATTTTGTTTTGCACCCATGAAGAAGACGACTTGACCCTCTCCTCAAACCAAAAAGAGGCCTTACAATGGGGGCATTGATACTCGAGAGGACCATGGTAAGACCTGTCCTTATAGGAAGCTACCGAAAATACAATACTCAGAGGCCAGACATCATATGAAAAGGATCAAGCACAACTATCAAGAACCTAATAGCCAGTACTGAAAGTGCTAGTTGTCGACTAGAGGGGGGTGAATAGGCGATTTTTATGAAAGTCTTCAAAACACGGGGGCTTTGAAGACAAACGATAGAAATGAACCTATTGATATCCAGTGGAAGGTAGACTACACTAGACAGCCATAGTCAAGTAAGCAATGAAGTGAAAGCACGAAGACTATCAGCAGCTAGGTAGTAAGGATCGGGATGGAAGACAGTATGAAGCCAAATAGTAAACATTCTTCACTTAGTGAAGTCAATCAGATCATACAGGCAGGCAGTGACTTCACAAAGACAAACTGCAAACCAAAGGGAAGTGAAGGATAGAACCAGTAGCTTGGTGAAGACAAGGATTTGGTAGACCAGTTCCAGTTGCTCTGACAACTGTACGTCTGGTTAGGGAGGCTAAGATTTAACTCAGAAGCCCGTGTCTTCACCTTATTCCTCTTGAGCTAAGGACACGCAGTCCTCAACCAATCACTCTGGTAAGTCTTCAAGGTAGACTTCCAAACCTTCACAGACTTCGTTCACCGGCGATCCACAATGACTCTTGGACGCTCAGAATGTGACGCCTAACTGGTTGGAGGATTCACAGTCCTCAAGTGTAACAAGTCTTCAGTTCACGCAGACAGAAAGACTTCAGTGATGCCTAACACTCTTTGGCTCTGGGTGTATAGGGCTTTGTCCTCGCAAGGATCTCTCTCTCTCAAATGCTTCGGAGGTGGGTTGCTCTCAAACGACAAAAGCCGTAGACTAACTCTGAGCAGCGACCAATTTATGGTGTAGGGTGGGATATTTTTAGTCAGGAGGCAACCCGGCCTGATTTTTCCAAAATGACCCTGGGTCGCTAAGGAACGAACACGTGTCCAACAGTCAGATTACAAACACACGCGGCAACTTGACTTGTGCTACAAGTAAAGCTGACTCATCCAGCTCTGGATAAGATTTGCTCTCATTGTCTTTGCTCGAAGACATAGGATTTGGTTGAGCATCACATCAGTCACTCTGACTTTGTTCACTTGGACCCCACTTAACAGTACGGTGGTTCCTATGACTCAACAAAGAAGAAAAGGAAACTACGGAACAACTATGTCTTCGTAATCCATAGTCTTCATACGATGTCTTCTCATGTCATAATCTTCATTGTGAATATCTTCACACACCACCATTGTCTTCAATGTCTTCATACATTTTTAGGGGTCATCTCTTGTAGGTAAACTGAATCAATAAGGGACTACTACGTGTGTTATCCTGCAATTCTCACAAACACATTAGTCCCTCAACCAAGTTTGTCGTCAATACTCCAAAACCAACTAGGGGTGGCACTAGATGCAATTACAATCTCCCCCTTTTTGGTGATTGATGACAAACTGGTTGAAGTTTTTAATGGGGATAAAAGTATGTGAAAGTTAAGGATTCAGGCATTGTCTTCATAAGAAGCAAAAGGCTCCCCTAGAGATGTGCATATAGGTAGTTTGCTTTTGAATGCAAATGCACATGGCAGGTTTTACTTTGTGGAGATCCTCTTCAACTTATGAAGACAATTCATCATGCATATAAAGAGATGACGAAGATAATGACACGCATAATGAAAAATGGACGTCTGTGGAATGGCTTCATGCGGGATTTATCATTGCATCACAAAGTGGCAGAAAAAGTAGCAGACGACCATCGAGTTTAAGTGTTACAACTCAGAGAACCAAATGTTTCAAAAGACGAGATTTGTAAAAACTTAGCACAAATTAATGCAACCACCCATAAGGACCCGCTTGAAGACTATCAACTCATAAGTTTCTCCCCCTTTTGTCAGTAATGACCAAAAAGGTTGGAAGACATAGAGTATCTACTCGTTCCCATCAGGAGTAGATGTAGGTGCAGGGTCGATGCTGGAGTTTGGTGGTGCAGATGAGCCTAATGCGGTGTCGAGATGCAGTGAAACCATGGTTAGTGAAGTGGTGTCGTCTTCTTCATCGACGACTCTCGCAACAACAGTTGCAGCCGAAGATGAATGCTCAAAATATTCAATTGAGGGAGTGTGGCGCCAGCTTGCATTATGTGGAGGTCTAGAATCAAATTTGAAGCCCTCAGTGAAGCCATCTTCGCGAAGATCGTCTTCAGGACATAGTAGTGTGAGACTCTTCCAAGACCGCCGACAGGCTTCATGGGCAACAAACGAGTTCTTGGTGGTCAAGTTTCTAATGTGATTAACATCCACCAAGATACTCTGCATCTGATGCTTGAGCCATTCATGATGCTTATCTTGCTTCTGGTGTAAGGCCACAAGAAGCTCTCGGTCATTGAGTACACAAGAACGCTTCCGAGGCCTTTGGGCAATAGTACTATCAGTGGCTTCGGTGTTTGCACGATGGGGCACACGCATATTGCTAGCCAGAGGATAAGATGGAGTTGCAGCATTGGGGACATGAATTCCTTCTATTGGTTGCGTGAAGCTTTGATGATCAACATTGTGAAGATATAGAGGTTGCTTGGTAGGCTCTGGGTAGATGGCTTCAATTGACAGATCAACCTCAGGCAGGAAGACAATGTGATTGCACACTGAGGGCTGATAGTCAATGGCTGAATGGAGTTTGATTAGGCGCATCACCCAGGGAGCATAGAACTTCACGCCAAACAGATCAATCCCAGATGCAGCAAGTTGTCTGATGAAGAAATCATGGGTGTTGAATATGGTGCCATTGATGATGTAAAACACCAAGGTCTTCATGGCTCCTTCAAGTTTGGCTTGAGAAGTATATCCTTTGATTTGCCATAGAGTATGCCTCTGTATATGATAGACTGTGTGTGGCAAGTACTCAAGGTCCTTGACAAAGAATTCCTTGGGATATTCAGCATCTTGAGGAATGGCTTCATCATACTGAGCATCTGACTCATATTGGGTTCAGGCCTCTGGAAGATACTCTGCAATTCATCGCGATGACGCTGACAACCAGGGTCATAGAAATCACCTAGAGTGGGCAGGGAAGTAAGCTCGATGATGTCTTGAGATTTGGCTTCATGATGCACATCTCCTGTCATCCACTCAAGAATCCATGTCTTTGGATCCCTATTGTAGCCGTGAATATGAAGTGTTGCATAGAATTGTAGAAGCAGTTCTTCATTCTAGTGCTCCTTGTCTGTAACGAACGGTAGAAGACCAACCTCCCTGAAGCAGTCAAGAGCTTCTTCCAGACAGGGTAGCCCAGCAATAGCTTCACAATCAAGACGCACGTGTGGAAAGATTCGCCCATGATTGTATAAAATGCAGGAGTAATATATGCGTTGCTGATAGCTCCAAAATCGACCGGAAGAGATCTTTGGCTTCGAATATGGATTCTTCAAGGTGTTGTGAGCTCTGAAGTTGGTGACGCTAAAGATCCTGGCGATGTAGCAGCACCGGGAAGCCTTGGCAGCCTTGGCTTTGGCTTCTGAACCTGAGGCCTCTGCTCGACATGGTAGTCATACTGTGGTCCAGGAGTAGTGGGAGGAGCCAAGATAGGCCATTTCACGGTGATCAGCTGTCCATGATCAAAGGCCTGTTCAATTGTGTGAGGCCTTGGAGGTGGAATAGTGGCTTCAGCATTTACATTGGCTTCAGGTTGCACATGAGCTTCAGGCACTACGTTTGCTTCAGGCTCCACATTGTCTTCGGCCATGACAATGTCATTGGCTTCAGCATCATTGTTGGTGGTATCCTTACTGGTTTGAACCTCCGTTGGTTCAAGGACAGGAGGGTCGGGCACAGTCACATTCTCCTCGAGAATGACTTGATCAGTGGAAGGGGGTGTGGCAACTCGTTCTTCTTCTTTTTCTCCTTGGTCTTCATCGGCTGATGCAGCCGGAATGTCTTCAGTAGCTTTAGCTTCAGACTCGGAGACATTCACAGTAGGGGTGGCATCAGGAAACACTTGGCGTGTGATAACCCACAAGTATAGGGGATCGCAACAGTTTTCGAGGGTAGAGTATTCAACCCAAATTTATTGATTCGACACAAGGGGAGCCAAAGAATATTCTCAAGTATCAAGAGCTAAGTTGTCAATTCAACCACACCTGGAAACTTAATATCTGCAGCAAAGTATTTAGTAGCAAAGTAATATGATAGTAGTGGTAACGGTGGCAAAAGTAATGGTAGCAGTTTTGATTTTATAGTGATTGTAATAGTAGCAACGGAAAAGTAAATAAGCAAAGATCAATATGTGAAAAGCTCATAGGCAATGGATCAGTGATGGATAATTATGTTGGATGCAATTCCTCATGCAACAACTATAACATAGGGTGACACAGAACTAGCTCCATTTCATCAATGTAATGTAGGCATGTATTCCGAATATAGTCATACGTGCTTATGGAAAAGAACTTGCATGACATCTTTTGTCCTACCCTCCCGTGGCAGCGGGGTCCTATTGGAAACTAAGGGATATTAGGGCCTCCTTTTAATAGAGTACCGGACCAAAGCATTAACACTTAGTGAATACATGAACTCCTCAAACTATGGTCATCACCGGTAAGTATCCCGATTATTGTCACTTCGGGGTTCATGGATCATAACACATAATAGGTGACTATAGACTTGCAAGATAGGATCAAGAACTCACATATATTCATGCAAACATAATAGGTTCAGATCTGAAATCATGGCACTTAGGCCCTAGTGACAAGCATTAAGCATAGCAAAGTCATAGCAACATCGATCTCAGAACATGATGGATACTGGGGATCAAACCCTAACAAAACTAACTCGATTACATGATAAATCTCATCCAACCCATCACCGTCCAGCAAGCCTACGATGGAATTACTAATGCACGGCGGTGAGCATCATGAAATTGGTGATGGAGGAAGGTTGATAATGACGATGGCGACAGATTCCCCTCTCCGGAGCCCCGAACGGACTCCAGATCAGCCCTCCCGAGAGAGATTAGGGCTTGGCGGCGGCTCTATATCGTAAAATGCGATGAATCCTTCTCTCTGATTTTTTTTCTCCCCGAACATGAATATATGGAGTTGGAGTTGAGGTCGGTGGAGCGTCAGGGGGCCCACGAGGCAGGGGCGCGCCCAGGGGGTAGGCACGCCCCCCACCCTCATGGACAGGGTGTGGGGCCCCTGGCCTTGATTCTTTCGCCAGTATTTTTTATATATTCCAAAAATATTCTCCATTGATTTTCAGGTCATTCCAAGAACTTTTGTTTCTGCACAAAAATAACACCATGGCAATTCTGCTGAAAGCAGCGTCATTCCGGGTTAGTTCCATTCAAATCATGCAAGTTAGAGTCCAAAACAATGGAAAAGTGTCTGGAAAAGTAGATACGTTGGAGACGTATCAACTCCCCCAAGCTTAAACCTTTGCTTGTCCTCAAGCAATTCAGTTGATAAACTGAAAGTGATAAAGAAAAACTTTTACAAACCCTGTTTGCTCTTGTTGTTGTAAATATGTAAAGCCAACATTCAAGTTTTCAGCAAAGATTATGAACTAACCATATTCACAATAACATTTAGGTCTCATGTTTACTCATATCAATGATATAATCAACTAGCGAGCAATAATAATAAATCTTGGATGACAACACTTTCTCAAAACAATCATAATATGATATAACAGAATGGTATCTTGCTGGCCCTTTCTGACACCGCAAAACATAAATGCAGAGCACCCCTGAAGATCATGGGTTGACTGGAAATTGTAATTCATGATAAAAGAGATCCAGTCAAGTCATACTCAATGTAAACTAATAATATTACATGCAAATGACAGCGGTGCTCTCCAACTGGTGCTTTTTAATAAGAGGGTGATGACTCAACATAAAAGTACATGGATAGGCCCTTCGCAGAGGGAAGCAGGGATTTGTAGAGGTGCCAGAGCTCGGTTTTGAAATAGAGATGAATAATATTTTGAGCGGTATACTTTCATTGTCAACATAACAACCAAGAGATCTCGATATCTTCCATGCTACACACATTATAGGCGGTTCCCAAGCAGAATGGTAAAGTTTATACTCCCCACCACCAACAAGCATCAATCCATGGCTTGCCCGAAACAACGGGTGCTTCCAACTAACAACAATCCTGGGGGAGTTTTGTTTGCAATTATTTTGATTTGATTTGAGCATGGGACTGGGCATCCCGGTGACCAGCCATTTTCTCGTGAGTGAGGAGCGAAGTCCACCCCTCTTGAGAATAACCCGCCTAGCATGGAAGATACAGACAGCCCTAGTTGATACATGAGCTATTCGAGCATACAAAACAGAATTTTTTATTTTGAAGGTTTAGAGTTTGGCACATACAAATTTACTTGGAACGGCAGGTAGATACCGCATATAGGAAGGTATGGTGGACTCATATGGAATAACTTTGGGGTTTACGAAGTTGGATGCACAAGCAGTATTCCCTCTTAGTACAAGTGAAGGCTAGAAAGAGACTGGGAAGCGACCAGCTAGAGAGCGACAGCAGTCATGAACATGCATTAAAATTAATCAACATTGAATGCAAGCATGAGTAGGATATAAATCAGAATGAACATAAAAATCATGGAGGCTTTGTTGATTTTGTTTCAACTACATGCATGAACATGTGCCAAGTCAAGCCACTCGAATCATTCAAAGGAGGATACCACCCTATCATACCACATCACAACCATTTTAATAGCATGTTGGCACGCAAGGTAAACCATTATAAACTCCTAGCAAATTAAGCATGGCATGAGAAACTATAATCTCTAATTGTCATTGCAAACATGTTTCATTCATAATAGGATGAATCAGGAACGATGAACTAATCATGTATTGCGTGAAGATTGAAAAAGTTTTGAAAAAGTTAGAGTATGAAACAATTGCTTGGCTTGTCATCGGGGTTGTGCATGATTTAAATACTTTGTGTGGTGAAGATAGAGCATAGCTAGACTATATGATTTTGTAGGGATAACTTTCTTTGACCATGTTATTTTGAGAAGACATAATTGCTTTGTTAGTATGCTTGAAGTATTATTATTTTTATGTCAATATGAACTTTTGTCTTGAATCTTTCGAATCTGAATATTCATATCACAATTAAGAAGATTTGCATTGAAATTATTCCAAGTAGCACTCCGCATCAAAAATTCTCTTTTTATCATTTACCTACTCGAGGACGAGCAGGAATTAAGCTTGGGGATGCCAGATATGTCTCCAACGTATCTATATTTTTTGATTGCTCCATGCTATATTATCTACTGTTTTGGACTATATTGGGCTTTATTTTCCACTTTTATATTATTTTTGGGACTAACCTATTAACCGGAGGCCCACCCCAGAATTGCTGTTTTTTGCCTATTTCAGTGTTTCGGAGAAACAGAATATCAAACGGAGTCCAAACAGAATAAAACCTTCGGGAACGTGATTTTCTCACCGAAGGTGATCCAGGAGACTTGGACCCTACTCCAAGGAGTCAAAGAGGAGGTCACGAGGGTGGGGGCGCCCTCCCTAGGGCGCGCCCCCTGCCTCGTGGGCCCCTCGGTGCTCCTCCGGCGTACTCCTTCCTCCTATATATACCTACGTACCCCCAAACGATCAGAACAGGAGCCAAAAACCTAATTCCACCGCCGCAACTTTCTGTATCCATGAGATCCCATCTTGGGGCCTGTTCCGGAGCTCCGCCGGAAGAGGGCCGTCATCACGGAGGGCTTCTACATCATCCTAGCCCCTCCGATGAAGTGTGAGTAGTTTACCTCAGACCTTCGGATCCATAGTTAGTAGCTAGATGGCTTCTTCTCTCTCTTTGAATCTCAATACAAAGTTCTCCCCCTCTCTTGTGGAGATCTATTCGATGTAATCTTCTTTTTGCGGTGTGTTTGTTGAGACCGATGAATTGTGGGTTTATGATCAAGTCTATCTATGAATAATATTTGAGTCTTCTCTGAATTCTTTTATATATGATTGGATATCTTTGCAAGTCTCTTCGAATTATCCGTTTGGTTTGGCCAACTAGATTGGTAGTTCTTGCCATGGGAGAAGTGCTTAGCTTTGGGTTCAATCTTGCGGTGTCCTTTCCTAGTGACAGAAGGGGCAGCAAGGCACGTATTGCATCGTTGCCATCGAGGATAACAAGATGGGGTTTATTTCATATTGCATGAATTTATCTCTCTACATCATGTCATCTTGCTTAAGGCGTTACTCTGTTTTTAACTTAATACTCTAGATGCTGGATAGCGGTCGATGAGTGGAGTAATAGTAGTAGATGCAGAATCGTTTCGGTCTACTTGTCACGGACGTGATGCCTATATACATGATCATGCCTAGATATTCTCATAACTATGCTCAATTCTGTCAATTGCTCAACAGTAATTTGTTCACCCACCGTAGAATACTTATGCTCTTGAGAGAAGCCACTAGTGAAACCTATGGCCCCCGGGTCTATTCTCATCATATCAATCTCCATCACTTTAATCTTGCTTTGCTTTTTACTTTGCCTTTACTTTTTACTTTGCATCTTTATACCAAAAATACCAAAAATATTATATCTATCAGATCTCACTCTCGTAAGTGACCGTGAAGGGATTGACAACCCCTAATCATGTTGGTTGCGAGTAGCTATCGTTTTGTGCAGGTACGAGGGACTTGAGTGTGGCCTCCTACTGGATTGATACCTTGGTTCTCAAAAACTGAGGGAAATACTTACGCTACTCTGATGCATCATCCCTTCCTCTTCGAGGAAAACCAACGCAAGCTCAAGACGTAGCAAGAAGGATTTCTGGCGCCGTTGCCGGGGAGGTTCGCGCAAGTCAGGATTTCACTCCCGACAACGAGCCATTTCTGGCGCTGTTGCCGGGGAGTCTACGCAAAAAGTCAACATACCAAGTACCCATCGCAATCCCTATCTCTCGCATTACATTATTTGCCATTTGCCTCTCGTTTTCCTCTCCCCCACTTCACCCTTGCCGTTTTATTCGCCCTCTCTCTCTCTCTATCCTCCCTCTCTATTTATCTCTTTTGCCCGCTTGCTCTTGTTTGCTTGTGTGCTAGATTGCTTGTTTGTCACGATGGCTCAAGATACTACCAAATTGTGTGACTTCACCAATACCAATAATAATGATTTCCTTAGCACTCCGATTGCTCCTCTTACCGATGCTGAATCTTGTGAAATTAATACTGCTTTGTTGAATCTTGTTATGAAAGATCAATTCGCCGGCCTTCCTAGTGAAGATGCCGCTACTCATCTGAATAGCTTCATTGATTTATGTGATATGCAAAAGAAAAAATATGTCAATAATGATATCGTTAAATTGAAGCTATTTCCTTTTTCGCTTAGAGATCGTGCTAAAGCTTGGTTTTCGTCTTTGCCTAAAAATAGTATTGATTCTTGGAACAAGTGCAAAGATGCTTTTATCTCTAAGTATTTTCCTCCCGCTAAGATCATCTCTCTTAGAAACGATATTATGAACTTTAAGCAACTCTATCATGAACATGTTGCACAAGCTTGGGAGAGAATGAAATTAATGATACGTAATTGCCCTACTCATGGTTTGAATTTGTGGATGATTATACAAAATTTTTATGCCGGATTGAATTTTGCTTCTAGAAATCTTTTAGATTCCGCCGCGGGAGGCACTTTTATGGAAATCACTTTAGGAGATGCTACTAAACTCCTAGATAATATTATGGTTAATTATTCTCAATGGCATACTGAAAGATCTTCTAATAAAAAAGTGCATGCGATAGAAGAAATCAATGTGTTGAGTGGAAAGATGGATGAACTTATGAAATTATTTGCTACTAAGAGTGTTTCTTCTGATCCTAATGATATGCCTTTGTCTACTTTGATTGAGAATAACAATGAATATATGGATGTGATGTTTGTTGGTAGGAATAATTTTGGTAACAACGCTTATAGAGGGAATTTTAATCCTAGGCCATATCCTAGTAATCCTTATAATAATTATGGGAATTCCTACAACAACTCTTATGGAAATTGTAATAAGATGCCCTCTGAATTTGAGATTAGTGTTAAAGAATTTATGAATTCACAAAAGAATTTTAATGCTTTGCTTGAAGAGAAATTGCTTAAAGTTGATGATTTGGCTAGAAAAGTTGATAGAATTTCTCTTGAGGTTGATTCTTTAAAGCTTAGATCTATTACTCCTAAGCATGATATCAATGAGTCTCTCAAAGCCATGAGAATTTCCATTGATGAGTGCAAGGAAAGAACCGCTAGGATGCGTGCTTCCAAAGATGCCTTTATTAAAGCGTGTTCCTCCAATTCCTATGAAAATCAAGATGAAGATCTAAAAGTTATTGATGTGTCCCCTATTAAATCTTTGTTTTTCAATATGAATCTTGATGAAACTGAACATGATCTTCCTTTACCTGGAAGGCGTCCTAAAAATTCGGAGTATTTAGATCTTAATGATGAAATTGATGAAAGTGGAATTGAAAGAAATAAAAATCTAGATGTTGCTAAACCCACTATATTGGATTTCAAGGAATTTAATTATGAAAGTTGTTCTTTAATTGATTGTATTTCCTTGTTTCAATCCGTGCTAAATTCTCCACATGCTTATAGTCAAAATAAAGCCTTCACCGAACATATTGTTGATGACTTGATGCAATCTTATGAAGAAAAACTTGGGTTGAAAGTTTCTATCCCTAGAAAACTCTATGATGAGTGGGAACCAACTATTAAAATTAAAATTAAAGATCATGAGTTTTATGCTTTGTGTGATTTGGGTGCTAGTGTCTCTACTATTCCCAAGACTTTGTGTGATTTGCTAGATTTCCATAACTTTGATGATTGCTCTCTAAGCTTGCATCTTGTGGATTCCACTATTAAGAAACCTATGGGAAGGATTAATGATGTTCTTATTGTTGCAAATAGGAATTATGTGCCCGTAGATTTCATTGTTCTTGATATAGATTGCAATCCTTCTTGCCCTATTATTCTTGGTAGACCTTTCCTTAGAACAGTTGGTGCGATTATTGATATGAAGGAAGGGAATATTAGATTTCAATTTCCATTAAAAAGGGCATGGAACACTTTCCTAGAAAGAAAATAAAATTACCATATGAAACTATCATGATAGCCACTTATGGATTTCCTACCAAATATAGCAATACCTAGATCTATCCTCGCTTTTATGCCTAGCTAGGGGCGTTAAACGATAGCGCTTGTTGGGAGGCAACCCAATTTTATTTTTATTCCTTGCTTTTTGCTCCTGCTTAGTAATAAATAAATTATTTAGACTCTGTTTTGGTTGTGTTTTTTGTGTTTAATTAGTTTTTGTGCCAAGTAGAACCGTCGGGAAGACTTGGGGAAAGTCTTGTTGAACTTGCTGTAAAAAACAGAAACTTTAGCGCTCACGAGAACTTCTGTCATTTTTATTTGAAGAGTGCTATTTAGTTAATTATTTTTTAAGATTATTAATAGATAAATTCCTCACGTCCAGAAATTTATTCTAGAATTATTGGGGTTCCAGATCTTGTGCTAGCTACAGATTACTACAGACTGTTCTGTTTTTGACAGATTCTGTTTTTCGTGTGTTGTTTGCTTATTTTGATGAATCTATGGCTAGTAAAATAGTTTATAATCCATAGAGAAGTTGGAATACAGTAGGTTTAACACCAATATAAATAAATAATGAGTTCATTACAGTACCTTGAAGTGGTCTTTTGTTTTCTTTCGCTAATGGATCTCACGAGTTTTCTATTTTGAGTTTTGTGTTGTGAAGTTTTCAAGTTTTGGGTGAAATCTTTTGATGGATTATGGAACAAGGAGTGGCAAGAGCCTAAGCTTGGGGATGCCCATGGCACCCCCAAGATAATACAAGGACACCAAGAAGTCAAAGCTTGGGGATGCCCCGGGAGGCATCCCCTCTTTCGTCCACTTCCATCGGTAATTTACTTGGAATTATATTTTTATTCACCAACATGATATGTGTTTTGCTTGGAGCGTCTTGTATTATTTGTGTCTTTGTGTCTTAGTATGCCACAATCATCCTTTCTGTACACACCTTTTGAGAGATCCATACATGAATTAAAATTTGATAGAATACTCTATGTGCTTCACTTATATCTTTTGAGCTAAGTAGTCTTTGCTCTATGTGCTTCACTTATATCTTTTGAGCGTTATAATTTTGCTCTATGTGCTTCACTTAGACCTTTTAGAGAACGGTGGTGGATTTGTTTTAAAGAAACTATTGATCTCTCATGCTTCACTTAAATTATTTTGAGAGTCTCTTAATAGCATGGTAATTTGCTTAATAATAATATGCTTGGTATTCAAGATTTGTGAAACTTTATTTTGAGTGTGTTGAATACTAAGAAAAGATTGAAACTTGATAATTGTTTTGAGATATGGAGGTGATATTATTAAAGTCATGCTAGTTGAGTAGTTGTGAATTTAAAGAATACTTGTGCTAAAGTTTGTGATTCCCGTAGCATGCACGTATGGTGAACCGTTATGTGATGAAGTCGGAGCATGATTTATTTATTGATTGTCTTCCTTATGATTGGCGGTCGGGGATGAGCGATGGTCTTTTCCTACCAATCTATCCCCCTAGGAGCATGCGCGTAATACTTTGGTTTGATAGCTTCTAGATTTTTTTCAATAAGTATATGAGTTCTTTATGACTAATGTTGAGTCCATGGATCATACGCACTCTCACCCTTCCACCTTTGCTAGCCTCTCTAATACCGCGCACTTTTCACCGGTATCATACACCTACCATATACCTTCCTCAAAACAGCCACCATACCTACCTATTATGGCATTTCCATAGCCATTCCGAGATATATTACCATGCAACTTTCCACCATCTAGTTCATCATGACACATTCATCATTGTCATATTGCATATCCCGGTACACCGCCAAATGCATTCACATAGAGTCATATTTTTTCTAAGTATCGAGTTGTAATTGTTGAGTTATAAGAAAAATAAAAGTGTGATGATCATCATTATTAGAGCATTGTCCCAAGTGAGGAAAGAATGATGGAGACTATGATTCCCCCATAAGTCGGGATGAGACTTCGGACGAAAAATAAATAAAAGAGGCCAAAGAAGCCCAAATAAAAAGAGGCCAAAAAATAAAAAAATAAAAGAAAAGGCCCAAATAAAAAATGAGAGAAAAAGATAGAAGGGACAATGTTACTATCCTTTTACCACACTTGTGCTTCAAAGTAGCACCATGATCTTCATAGTAGAGAGTCTCTCATGTTATCACTTTCATATACTTATAGCTCTAGTGCATCTGTTGCATGGCAATCCCTACTCACTCACATTGATATCTATTGATGGGCATCTCCATAGCCCGTTGATACGCCTAGTTGATGTGAGACTATATTCCCCTCCTTTTTGTCTTCTCCACAACCACCATTCTATTCCACCTATAGTGCTATATCCATGGCTCACGCTCATGTATTGCGTGAAGATTGAAAAAGTTTTGAAAAAGTTAGAGTATGAAACAATTGCTTGGCTTGTCATCGGGGTTGTGCATGATTTAAATACTTTGTGTGGTGAAGATAGAGCATAGCCAGACTATATGATTTTGTAGGGATAACTTTCTTTGACCATGTTATTTTGAGAAGACATAATTGCTTTGTTAGTATGCTTGAAGTATTATTATTTTTATGTCAATATGAACTTTTGTCTTGAATCTTTTGAACCTGAATATTCATATCACAATTAAGCAGATTTGCATTGAAATTATGCCAAGTAGCACTCCGCATCAAAAATTCTCTTTTTATCATTTACCTACTCGAGGACGAGCAGGAATTAAGCTTGGGGATGCCAGATACATCTCCAACGTATCTATAATTTTTGATTGCTCCATGCTATATTATCTACTGTTTTGGACTATATTGGGCTTTATTTTCCACTTTTATATTATTTTTGGGACTAACCTATTAACCGGAGGCCCAGCCCAGAATTGCTGTTTTTGCCTATTTCAGTGTTTCGGAGAAACAAAATATCAAACGGAGTCCAAACGGAATAAAACCTTCGGGAACGTGATTTTGTCACCGAACATGATCCAGGAGACTTGCACCCTACTCCAAGCAGTCAAAGAGGAGGTCACGAGGGTGGGCCCCCCCTTAGGGCGCGCCCCCCTACCTCGTGGGCCCCTCGGTGCTCCTCCGGCGTACTCCTTCCTCCTATATATACCTACGTACCCCCAAACGATCAGAATAGGAGCCAAAAACCTAATTCCACCGCCGCAACTTTCTGTATCCACGAGATCCCATCTTGGGGCCTGTTCCAGAGCTCCGCCGGAAGAGGGCCGTCATCACGAAGGGCTTCTACATCATCCTAGCCCCTCCGATGAAGTGTGAGTAGTTTACCTCAGACCTTCGGGTCCATAGTTAGTAGCTAGGTGGCTTCTTCTCTCTCTTTGAATCTCAATACAAAGTTCTCCCCCTCTCTTGTGGAGATCTATTCGATGTAATCTTCTTTTTGTGGTGTGTTTGTTGAGAACAATGAATTGTGGGTTTATGATCAAGTCTATCTATGAATAATATTTGAATCTTCTCTGAATTCTTTTATGTATGATTGGTTATCTTTGCAAGTCTCTTCGAATTATCCATTTGGTTTGGCCTACTAGATTGGTAGTTCTTGCCATGGGAGAAGTGCTTAGCTTTGGGTTCGATCTTGCGGTGTCCTTTCCCAGTGACTGAAGGGGCAGAAAGGCACGTATTGCATCGTTGCCATTGAGGATAACAAGATGGGGTTTATTTCATATTGCATGAATTTATCTCTCTGCATCATGTCATCTTGCTTAAGGCGTTACTCTGTTTTTAACTTAATACTCTAGATGCATGCTGGATAGCGGTCGATGAGTGGAGTAATAGTAGTAGATGCAGAATCGTTTCGGTCTACTTGTCACGGACGTGATGCCTATATACATGATCATGCCTAGATATTCTCATAACTATGCTCAATTCTGTCAATTGCTCAACAGTAATTTGTTCACCCACCGTAGAATACTTATGCTCTTGAGAGAAGGCGCTAGTGAAACCTATGGCCCCCGGGTCTATTCTCGTCATATCAATCTCCATCACTTTAATCTTGCTTTGCTTTTTACTTTTCCTTTACTTTTTACTTTGCATCTTTATACCAAAAATACCAAAAATATTATATCTATCAGATCTCACTCTCGTAAGTGACCGTGAAGGGATTGACAACCCCTAATCGCGTTGGTTGCGATTAGCTATCGTTTTGTGCAGGTACGAGGGACTTGAGCGTGGCCTCCTACTGGATTGATACCTTGGTTCTCAAAAACTGAGGGAAATACTTACGCTACTCTGCTGCATCATCCCTTCCTCTTCGGGGAAAACCAATGCAAGCTCAAGACGTAGCATGCAACTGTTTGGAAGTATCTGTGAGTCACGAGGAATCAGCAATCTCACACCCGCGAGATCAAGACTATTTAAGCTTATGGGTAGGAAAGGGTAGTGAGGTGGAGCTGTAGCAAGCACTAGCATATATGGTGGCTAACTTATGCAAAAGAGAGCGAGAAGAGAAGCAACGCAGGGTCGAGAAGCTAAAAGTGATCAAGAAGTGATCCTGAAACTACTTACGTTCAAGCATAACACAAGAATCGTGTTCACTTCCCGAACCCGTCGAGAAGAGACCATCACGGCTACACACGCGGTTGATTCATTTTAATTAAGTCATGTGTCAAGTTCTCTACAACCGGATATTAACAAATTCCCATCTGCCCATAACTGCAGGCACGGCTTTCGAAAGTTCAAACCCTGCAGGGGTGTCCCAACTTAGCCCATCACAAGCTCTCACGGTCAACAAATGATATTCCTTCTCCCAGGAAGACCCGATCAGATTCGGAATCTCGGTTACAAGACATCTCAACCATGGTAAAACTGTTGGGGAATGCAGTAATTTCAAAAAAATTCCTACGCACACGCAAGATCATGGTGATGCATAGCAAGGAGAGAGGAGAGTGTGGTCTACGTACCCTTGTAGACCGACAGCGGAAGCGTTAGCAAAACACGGTTGATGTAGTCGTACGTCTTCATGGCCCGACCGATCAAGCACCGAAACTACGGCACCTCCGAGTTTTAGCACACGTTCAGCTCGATGACGATCCCCGGACTCCGGTCCAGCACAGTGTCGGGGAAGAGTTCCGTCAGCATGACGGCGTGGTGACGATCTTGATGTTCTACCGTCGCAGGGCTTCGCCTAAGCACCGCTACAATATTATCGAGGATTATGGTGGAAGTGGGCACCGCACACGGCTAAGAAAACGATCACGTGGATCAACTTGTGTGTCTAGGGGTGCCCCCTGCCCCTGTATATAAAGGAGCAAGCGGAGGAGGCCGGCCGGCCCTATAGGCGCGCCAAGGAGGAGTCCTCCTCCTAGTAGGAGTTGGACTCCTACTCGGAGGGGGAAGGAAGTGGGGAGGGAGAAGGAAAGGGGGGCGCCGCCCGCCCTCTCCTAGTCCAATTTGGACCAGGGGGGAGCAGGCGTGCAGCCCACCCTGGCTGCCCTTCTCTCTCTCCAGTAAGGCCCATATGGCCCATTACTTCTCCCGGGGGGGTTCCGGTAACCCTCCGGTACTCTGGTTTTCTCCGAAATCACCCGGAACACTTCCGGTGTCCGAATATAGCCGTCCAATATATCAATCTTTATGTCTCGACCATTTCGAGACTCCTCAATATGTCCGTGATCACATACGGGACTCCAAACTAACTTCGGTACATCAAAACTCATAAACTCATAATATAACTGTCATCGAAACCTTAAGCGTGCGGACCCTACGGGTTCGAGAACAATCTAGACATGACCGAGACATGTCTCTGGTCAATAACCAATAGCGGAACCTGGATGCTCATATTGGCTCCCACATATTCTACGAAGATCTTTATCGATCATACCGCATAACAACATACGTTGTTCCCTTTGTCATCGATATGTTACTTGCCCGAGATTCGATCGTCGGTATCTCAATACCTAGTTCAATCTCGTTACCGGCAAGTCTCTTTACTCGTTTCGTAATACATCATCTCGCAGCTAACTCATTAGTTGCAATGCTTGCAAGGCTTATGTGATGTGCATTACCGAGAGGGCCCAGAGATACCTCTCGACAATCGGAGTGACAAATCCTAATCTCGAAATACGCCAACCAAACATTTACCTTTGGAGACACCTGTAGAGCTCCTTTATAATCACCCAGTTACGTTGTGACGTTTGGTAGCACACAAAGTGTTCCTCCGGCAAACAGGAGTTGCATAATCTCATAGTCATAGGAACATGTATAAGTCATGAAGAAAGCAATAGCAACATACTAAACGATCGGGTGCTAAGCTAATGAAATGGGTCATGTCAATCACATCATTCTCCTAATAATGTTATCCCATTAATCAAATGACAAGACATGTCTATGGTTAGGAAACATAACCATCTTTGATTAACGAGCTAGTCAAGTAGAGGCATACTAGTGACGTTTAGTTTGTCTATGTATTCACACAAGTATTATGTTTCCGGATAATACAATTCTAGCATGAATAATAAACATTTATCATGATATAAGGAAATAAAATAATAACATTATTATTGCCTCTAGGGCATATTTCCTTCAGTCTCCCACTTGCACTAGAGTTAATAATCTAGATTACAAAGTAATGATTCTAACACCCATGGAGCTTTGGTGCTGATCATGTTTTGCTCGTGGAAGAGGCTTAGTCAACGGGTCTGCAACATTCAGATCCGTATGTATCTTGCAAATCTCTATGTCTCCCACCTGGATTAGATCCCGGTTGGAATTGAAGCGTCTCTTGATGTGCTTGGTTCTCTTGTGAAATCTGGATTCCTTTGCCAAGGCAATTGCACCAGTATTGTCACAAAAGATTTTCATTGGACCCGATGCACTAGGTATGACACCTAGATCGGATATGAACTCCTTCATCCAGACTCCTTCGTTTGTTGCTTCCGAAGCAGCTATGTACTCTGCTTCACATGTAGATCCCGCCACAACGCTTTGTTTAGAACTGCCCCAACTGATAACTCCACCATTTAATGTAAACACGTATCCGATTTGCGATTTAGAATCGTCCGGATCAGTGTCAAAGCTTGCATCAACGTAACCATTTACGATGAGCTCTTTGTCACCTCCATATATGAGAAACATATCCTTAGTCCTTTTCAGGTATTTCAGGATGTTCTTGACCGCTGTCCAGTGATCCACTCCTGGATTACTTTGGTACCTCCCTGCTAGACTTATAGCAAGACACACATCAGGTCTGGTACACAGCATTGCATACATGATAGAGCCTATGGCTGAAGCATAGGGAACATCTTTCATTTTCTCTCTATCTTCTGCATTGGTCGGGCATTGAGTCTTACTCAATTTCACACCTTGTAACACAGGCAAGAATCCTTTCTTTGCTTGATCCATTTTGAACTTCTTCAAAATTTTGTCAAGGTATGTGCTTTGTGAAAGTCCAATTAAGCATCTTGATCTATCTCTATAGATCTTAATGCCCAATATGTAAGCAGCTTCATCGAGGTCTTTCATTGAAAAAATCTTATTCAAGTATCCCTTTATGCTATTCAGATATTCTATATCATTTCCGATTAGTAATATGTCATCTACATATAATATCAGAAATGCTACAGAGCTCCCACTCACTTTCTTGTAAAAAGAGGCTTCTCCAAAACTCTGTACAAAACCAAATGCTTTGATCACACTATCAAAGCGTTTATTCCAACTCCGAGAAGCTTGCACCAGTCCATAAATGGATCACTGGAGCTTGCATACTTTGTTAGCTCCCTTTGGATCGAAAAACCTTCCGGTTGCATCATATACAACTCTTCTTCCAGAAATCCATTCAGGAATGCAGTTTTGACATCCATCTGCCAAATTTCATAATTATAAAATGCGGCAATTGCTAACATGATTCGGACAGACTTAAGCATCGCTACGGGTGAGAAGGTCTCATCGTAGTCAATCCCTTGAACTTGTCGAAAACCTTTCGCGACGAGTTGAGCTTTGTAGACAGTAATATTATCGTCAGCGTCAGTCTTCTTCTTGAAGATCCATTTATTCTCAATTGCTTGCCGATCATTGGGAAATTCAACCAAAGTCCATACTTTGTTCTCATACATGGATCCCATCTCAGATTTCATGGCTTCAAGCCATTTTGCGGAATCTGGGCTCACCATCGCTTCTTCATAGTTCGTAGGTTCATCATGATCTAGTAGCATGACTTCCAGAACAGGATTACCGTACCACTCTGGTGCAGATCTTACTCTAGTTGATCTACGAGGTTCAGTAGTATCTTGTTCTGAAGTTTCATGATCATTATCATTAGCTTCCTCACTAATTGGTGTAGGTGTCACAGAAACTGGTTTCTGTGATGTATTACTTTCCAATAAGGGAGCAGGTACAGTTACCTCATCAAGTTCTACTTTCCTCCCACTCACTTCTTTCAAAAGAAACTCCTTCTCTAGAAAGTTTCTGAATTTAGCAACAAAAGTCTTGCCTTCGGATCTATGATAGAAGGTGTATCCAATAGTTTCCTTTGGATATCCTATGAAGACACATTTCTCCGATTTGGGTTCGAGCTTATCAGGTTGAAGCTTTTTCACATAAGCATCGCAGCCCCAAACTTTCAGAAACGACAACTTTGGTTTCTTGCCAAACCATAGTTCGTAAGGCGTCGTCTCAACGGATTTTGATGGTGCCCTATTTAACGTGAATGCGGCCGTCTCTAGAGCATATCCCCAAAACGATAGCGGTAAATCAGTAAGAGACATCATAGATCACACCATATCTAGTAAAGTACGATTACGACGTTCGGACACACCATTACGCTGTGGTGTTCCGGGTGGCGTGAGTTGCAAAACTATTCCGCATTGTTTCAAATGTACACCAAACTCGTAACTCAAATATTCTCCTCCACGATCAGATCGTAGGAATTTTATTTTCTTGTTACGATGATTTTCAACTTCACTCTGAAATTCTTTGAACTTTTCAAACGTTTTAGACTTATGTTTCATTAAGTAGATATACCCATATCTGCTTAAGTCATCTGTGAAGGTGAGAAAATAACGATATCCGCCACGAGCCTCAACATTCATCGGACCACATACATCTGTATGTATGATTTCCAACAAATCTGTTGCTCTCTCCATAGTACCGGAGAATGGTGTTTTTGTCATCTTACCCATAAGGCACGGTTCGCAAGTACCAAGTGATTCATAATCAAGTGGTTCCAAAAGTCCATCAGTATGGAGTTTCTTCATGCGCTTTACACCGATATGACCCAAACAGCAGTGCCACAAATAAGTTGCACTATCATTATCAACTCTGCATCTTTTGGCTTCAACATTATGAATATGTGTGTCACCACTATCGAGATTTAATAAGAATAGGCCACTCTTTAAGGGTGCATGACCATAAAAGATATTACTCATATAAATAGAACAACCATTATTCTCTGATTTAAATGAATAACCGTCTCGCATCAAACAAGATCTAGATATAATGTTCATGCTTAACGCTGGCACCAAATAACAAATATTTAGGTCTACTACTAATCCCGAAGGTAGATGTAGAGGTAGTGTGCCGACTGCGATCACATCGACTTTGGAACCATTTCCCACGTGCATCATCACCTCATCCTTAGCCAATCTTCGCTTAATCCGTAGTCCCTGTTTCGAGTTGCAAATGTTAGCAACATAACTAAAAGTGCATTATATCAACTAGAGGGGGGGTGAATAGGCGATTTTTATGGAAGTCTTCAAAACGTGGAAGTTATGAAGACAAACGATAGAAATAAACATATTACCCTGCAGCGGAAGGTAGACTACACTAGGCAAGCCATAGTCAAGTATTCAATAGAGTGAAAGCACAATGACTAATAGCAGCAATGTAGTAAGGATCAGGTAGGAAGATATTGTGAAGCCACACAGAACACGCAGTCACTCCGTGAAGACAAAAGATAGTACGAACATACAATGACTTCACAAGCAGTAACAGTGAGTAAAGGGAAGGGGAGATGAAACCAGTGACTCGCTGAAGACAATGATTTGTTGGACCAGTTCCAGTTGCTGTGACAACTGTACGTCTGGTTAGGGCGGCTAGGTATTTAAACCTTAGGACACACAGTCCCGGACACCCAGTCCTGAACACGCAGCTCGGGACACCAAGTCCTCGCCGTATTCCCCTTGAGCTAAGGTCACACAGACCTCGCCCAATCACTCTGGTAAGTCTTCAAGGTAGACTCCCAAACCTTCACAGACTTCGTTCACCAACAATCCACAATGTCTCTTGGATGCTCAGAACATGACGCCTAACCGGCTGGAGGATGCACAGTCCTCAAGTGTAATAAGTCTTCAGATCACACAGACAAGAAGACTTAAGTGATGCCTAATTCTCTTTGGCTCTGGGTGGTTAGGGCTTTATCCTTGCAAGGAATTCTCTCTCAAAGGCTTCGAGGTGGGTTGCTCTCAAACGAAAAAAGCTGTACTCTGAATCTGAGCAGCCAACCGTTTATGGTTGTAGGGGGTGGGCTATTTATAGCCACTTGGCAACCCGACCTGATTTGTCCGAAATGACCCTGGGTCACTAAGGAACTGACACGTGTTCCAATGGTCAGATTTCAAACTCACACGGCAACTTTACTTGGGCTTCAAGCAAAGCTGACTTGCCCGACTCTGGACAAGATTCGCTCTCAAAGTCTTCACTCGAAGACATAGGTTTTGTTTAAGCATCACTTCAGTCATTCTAACTGGTTCTCTTGGACCCCACTTAACAGTACGGTGGTTCCTATGACTCAACACAGAAGAAAGAGAACTACGAAAGATCTAAGTCTTCGAGCTCCATAGGCTTCATGTGGTGTCTTCTCTTGTCATAGTCTTCAATGTGAATATATTCATATACCACCTTTGACTTCAATGTCTTCATACATTTTTAGGGGTCATCTCTGGTAGGAAAACCGAATCAATGAGGGACTTCTACCTGTGTTATCCTGCAATTCTCACAAACACATTAGTCCCTCAACTAGGTTTGTCGTCAATACTCCAAAACCAACTAGGGGTGGCACTAGATGCACTTACAATCTCCCCCTTTTTGGTGATTGATGACAAACTAGTTGAAGTTTTCAACAGGGAATATAATCTGTGAAATTGTAAAGGATAAGGAATTGTCTTCATAAGTTGCAAGGGCTCCCCCTGAAGATGTGCATATAAGTAATTTGCTTTTGGAATGCAAATGCACATGGCAGGTTGTACTTGTGGAGATCCACTTCAACTTATGATGACAATCCACTATGCATGTGAAAGTATATGAAGATAATGACATGCATAATGGAAAATGGACATCTGCAGAATGATCTAAGTGCGGAATTTATCATCGCACATGCGGAATTTATCATCGCAACACAAGGTGGCAAATAAGTAGCAGATGACCATCGAGTTTAAGTGCTACAACTCAAAGAACCAAATGTAGCAAAATGAAAGTTGTAAGCACGAAGCAAAATATAAAGCACCCGCCCATATGGACCCGCTTGAAGACTATCAACCTCATATGCTTCTCCCCCTTTTGTCAGTAAGGACCAAAAAGGTTTGAAGACATAGAGCATCTACTCGTTCCCATGAGGAGTAGGTGAAGCAGCAGGGTCGTTGGTTGTGTTTGGCAGTGCTGAAGAGCTTGGAGCAGAGTCGAAGCGTGCTGAAGGAGGTGGCGGTGAAGTAGCACCGTCTTCATCCTCGATTACTCTGGCATTCACAGTTGCAGCAGAGGAAGAGAACTCAGAGTCTTCAAGGGATGGAGTTCATCGTAGCACTGCCCTTTGAGGAGGTGTGGAGTCAAACTTGAATTGCTCAGTGAAGCCATCCTCTTGAAGATCATCTTCAGAACACATCAGTGTTAGCCCTTTCCATGTGCGGCGAGAGGTTTCATGGGCAACAAAAGCATTCTTTGTGGCAAGATTGCGAATGCGATTAACATCCACCAAGAGGCTTTGCATCTGACGCTTCAGCCAGTCATGATGCCTATCCTGTTTCTGATGAAGAGCCACAAGAAGCTCTTGGTCATTGAGAACACGAGTGCGCTTCTTGGGTCGTGGAGCAGTTGTACTGTCAGTGCCTTCAGTGAGAGCAGGATGCGGTGCACGTGTAGTGCCAGCCAAAGGATACACACGAGTTACGGCTTCAACGCCTTCAACGTTCTGAGTGAAACTTTGATGCTCTGCATTCTGAAGACTAAGAGGTTCCTTGGCAGGCTCAGGATAGATGGCTTCAATAGACATATCCACATCAGGCAAAAAGATCCGATGGTTGCGGGCCGAGGGCTGATATGAGATAGCGGAGTGAAGTTTGATCAGCCGCATCACCCAAGGGGCGTAGAACTTCAAACCAAACAGATCAGAGCCAGATGCAGCAAGTTGGCGAATGAAGAAATCCTGTGTATTGAAGCATTTTCCATGAAGAATGTAGAAGACCAAAGTCTTCATTGCACCTTCCAGCTTGGCATGGGGAGAATGTCCTTTGATTGGCCAGAGAGTTCGCCTTATGATGTGATAAATGGTTCTTGGCAGATACTCAAGGTCTTCAACGAAGAACTCCGTGGGATAAGCAGCATCTTGGGGCAATGGCTTCATCATACTGAGCATCTGACTCATATTAGGTTCAGTCTTCTGAAAGATGCTCTCAATAGCTACACTATGAAGCTGACAGCCATGATCGTAGAGATCGCCAGGAGTGGGCAAACCAATGAGCTCAATGATATCAAAGGATTTGGCTTCGTGATGAACGTTTCCTGTCATCCACTCCAGGACCCAAGTCTTCGGATCTCTGCTATACCCGCGGATGTGAAGTGTGGCATAGAATTGGAGCAGCAACTCTTCATTCCAATGCTCTTGGTCAGTGACGAACGGCAGCAGTCCAACCTCTTTGAAGCAATCCAGAGCTTCTTCCAGACAGGGCAGACCATCTATTGCTTCAATGTCAAGGCGCTTGTGTGGGAAGATGCGACCTTGGTTGTAAAGAACGCATGAGTAATAGCTTCGCTGCGGATAACTCCAGAACCGATCAGATGATATTCTTTCCCTGGAGTAGGGGTTCCTGGAGCTGTTAAAGAATGTGTTGTCTGCTTTGAAGCCATTGATATTGAAGGAGCCAGGTGCTGATGCAGGACCTGGGAACCTTGGCAATCTTGGGATTGGCTTCTGTACCTGAGGCCTGTGCTCAACATGATAGTCGAACTGGGGACCGGCAACAGACTCAGGAACAGAAGTGGCGGGATCAGTGGCTTCGCTGACTTCTGGTGCTTTTGTTGGTGAGGGCTCCACATTAGCTTCAGCCATGACAGCGTCAGTGGCTTCAGTGGTGTTGGTGGTGGCAGCCTCAACATGTTCAACCTCCACTTGACGAGCAGGAGGATCGGTCACGATCACGTTCTCCTCGAGAACTGCTTCTTGGTGGGACAGGGGAGTGGCAACTTGTGGGACTTCTTCTTCCGCGGCTGATGCAGCCGGATTGTCTTTAGCAGAGACTTGAGGCCTTGGACCTTTGCGAAGCCTGCGCAATGCGGGTGACGCCTGTGGAGTTGATGTTGGCTGGGCCTCAAGGTCTTCATTGTCTTGTGGGCGATCCGCCCATGAAGCATCCTGTGCAATTGGCGTCAGAGGACGACCAATGCTGATGATTTCGTTGTGCGTTAGCACAGGCGATGATACCTGTTGGTGTTCTAGCTGAGGAAGGGCTGCATCATCTTCAACATGGTCATGATGACCAATGTCTTCAGCAGCGATGGGATCAGCTGCTGGGAAGTCTTTAGCTTCATGAGCCTCTGTGAAAGTAGGCTCATGGACAGTCAGTTGATGTTCTTGTGGATCGGCGTCGGGGTGAACCATGGAAATGTTTTCAACAATCAAGGGCTCTGTGGGAGCAGCCCGTTCCTTCTTGGTCTTTCTTTTCTTCTTGGCGGGGCCAGTAGCAGAGGCTTCAGGATGTTTTCTCTTCCTTGCTTCAGCCTCAGCAGTCCTGGTCTTCTTCAGTTCTGAAGCGGTTGACCTGGCCTTTGGCTTCGGGCCAGTCATGCGAGTTGGGAAGACAAGGGGATCTACCTCCTGCCGTGGTGCTTCAGGTTCAGCCATAGCGGGCTTCTTCTGCTTCTTGGCAGCCATCCTGGGGTCGATTCTAAGACGCCCAAGGGCCTTGCGCTTCTCAGCCTCACTGTAGGCTTGCACACACCTATCAGCCAGGACCTTCATGCGCTCACGAGAACCCTAAGCTTCTGCACGTTTCTTTAGAAAGGCTTCCTTGAGCTCGTGCAGCATAATCTTGAAATTCTTCACGTCTTGCACGCTGAGCTTGGCCATATGCTTCTTGAACTGAGATTTCTCAAAGTCAATCTTCTGCTTCAGTTCAACAATGCGCTGGGCGATAGCTAACTCTGAAGCAATGGCGCCATGGAAGGCGACACTGAGGCCAATGGGTAGATGGAGATCGTCGAAGCTGATGTTTGGCGTGTCAAACCATTCATCAATGAAGTTGTGAATGATTGTTACATCAAAGAGAGGCAGATCATTGAAGATTTCTGCTTTTTCTTTGCTCTTGATGAGTTGCTCAAGAGCGTCATCTGCTAGATCTTCATCACTTGACAGATCAATGGCATCATTGCGCAGAATGGCAGCAGCTGTTAGCTCTTGGCCGGTGTGTGGCAGAGGCACCTTGACCTTCTGGGGCTTGGAGATGTGTGATAAATCTTTAGACTGCACACTGTCTTCAGGAGGTGCAGTTGCCAGTGGCTTCGCTCGTGAGATTTTTGGTGAAGGGGCAGGCTTTGAAGCTTTAGGCTTCTTCAACTTCTTTGGCTTCGGCGCTGTAGGCGCTTCATCTGATTCAGCGCCAGCTACAGGCTCATTCACTGCAGTCCCTTGAACCAAGATATGGGTGATGAGGCCTTCAAGGTTGTAGAAAGGACCGACGACATTGGGTTCTGCATCTCGTGTGCCATCAGCCCTTGAAGCTGAGGGACCAGGGTTGAAGTCTAGTCCCAATGTATTCTTGTTTTGCTTCACTGAGTTCTGGGCAAACTGGAAGTTGCGCTTGAACAGAATGTCGTCACGACACCATAGTAGTGACGATGGGTGTGCATCAGCAGGTTGTGGCCCACGGACCATGCAGGGATAGAAGCCTTGTTCAATGGCTTCATCTCTGGACCTAGGTTGAAGATTCTTGTATAGGATGTCTCCCCACGGTCTCTTGATGGCATTTTTCTCAGCATATTCCTGGGTTACAAATCGGTATTTGAACCATTGTTCTGCCCAATATCTTCGAATCCATTGGATTCGGGTCTTGCGCTGATTGTAATCCTCTTCAGGATCTGTCTTGTATAGTTCTGAGAGGTCATCTGGCAGATCTCTAGATGTTTCTCCACGACGCTTTCTGCCACCCTTCCTTGCTGATTTCTCTGAAGTCATGAACTTTAAACTGAAAGGCTTCAACACGTTCAAAGGCTTCAAAGATTTTCGCTTGCTGGACAAACAGGAACTTGCTTCGGGAGAATTTATATGATGCTGTAAGAATTCTGCAAATGAATGCAGACTATGAGAACCAAGGGATTCTCCCACGGACATGTACCTGTGACAGCATTAAGGTGCGAGGGAAGGGGAAGAGGTCATATGCATTCTCAGAAGATTTTGAATATAAATCAGTTTAGAAGACATTGACCTCATCGTGCGAAGACATTCACTCATAGATAAGGAGTTGGTTCCAGATTTGTACGAATCCAGAGATCAGTACAAGTGAGGAATCTAACTACTTTGTGAAGCATAAGTGAATATACTAGGCATGTTATGAGATGCAGTATGAGAGAGATCTAACTTGTGTGAATAGAAACTACTTGTGGTAGAAAGTGACAAAGCCATAGGATCAATGGTGCCGTAAAAAGGAAGTTTTATTTACCACACTAAGAACTGCTAGACGGAGTGGAAGATGAGGCCGAGCAGTTCGATCTTCCGTGCCCTAACTTGGTGACGGAGGACACCTACGGCGACGGTGGAGAGGACAATGTCTGCGGTCGGCATGAAGACGACATCGGAGAGGTTGCTGCAGCGAAGCGCTTCGTCGCCGGCGTCGTCGAGGGCTAGCGGTGGCGCTAGGGTTCATGCGAGAGTGGAATAAGAGATAATGACCGCCGTGAAGTGTGTATTTATAGGTACAGGGGCGGCGCTGCGTTATTACACAGGTGCCCCTGGCGATCCGCATCTGAGGAACACATGGCCATCATGCAGAATTTTTGGGGTTTGTTCCATGTCCCACGCACGCCTGGATTGTCGGGTGGTCGTTCCTACTTCTCCGGGTTTCATGTGGAGGAATGAGCATTGAAAGTGGACTTAAGGTTTGTCTTTGTATCTTCTGCTGACAAGGACGCAGAGAAGACATTCGACAGTTTCAATAGAATGCATATGATTTGGAGAGATAGAGTTTGAGATAGATAGCATAGAGAGGTTAGGGTCCGATCACATTCACTTAGTTCAAAAGATTCAACAAGAAGACATAGCTATAAGTGAATGTTGTAGAGGACAGAACACTAGTATATATATATAATCAACATAGTGAAGATAATCATGAAGACATGTTGAGATTGAAGCCAAACCAAATGTGAAGACATAGCAAGGTAACGCCATGAGTGAAACACTTCAAAATAGAACATTTGGTGGTGGTGTTACCCACCGTATAGGAAGTATTAGACCCAGACACGGCGCACAATTATCGTGGCGCTCCGAAGTCAAATTCCACATTAATGTATTCACACTTAGAATGTATGTCTTCATTGATTGAAGATATACTTTACTTCGTGTGTTGCACATCTAAGTCATCAATATGCATAAGGGTTAGGATGTGTGCCTGATCACAGGACATTTGAGGATTCCAAGATATTTAGCTCACACCGTAACTTGCAAAATCTCTTCTCATCCAAGGGCTTGGTGAAGATATCTGCCAATTGCTCTTCAGTGTTGATGTGTATGATATCAATATCTTCCTTCACAACATGATCTCTGAGAAAGTGATGACGAATTTCAATGTGCTTTGTCTTCGAGTGCTGAACTGGGTTGTTGGCAATCTTGATGGCGCTTTCGTTGTCGCAGTAGAGTGGCACTTGCTTCAGATGAATGCCATAGTCCTTGAGTGTTTGCTTCATCGACAGAAGCTGAGCGCAGCAAGATGTAGCAGCAATGTATTCAGATTTAGCAATGGAGAGAGATACACAGTTCTGCTTCTTTGAAGACCAACATACAAGTGATCGTCCCAGAAAGTGACATGTGCCTGATGTAGACTTGCGATCAACTTTGTCACCAGCATAATCAGCATCCGAGAATCCAACCAGATTAAACTCTGAGCCCTTTGGATACCATAATCCTAGAGTTGGGGTGTGAGCCAAATATCGAAGAATTCGCTTCAAAGCTAAGTGATGCGACTCCTTTGGTGCCGCTTGGAATCGAGCACACATGCAAACACTAAGCATAATATCAGGCCTAGATGTACATATGTAACGCCCTCGATGCGGCTATATCTCCCACATGTCAAAGCACGACTTAGAGGCATAACCGCATTGAAAGCAATGTCGCAAGTGAGGTAATCTTCACACAACCCATGTAATACATAAGGGAAAGAGATACATAGTTGGCTTACAATCGCCACTTCACACAATTACATGAATAAAGCATTACATCATCCAAATACACTCAAGGTCCGACTACGGAACCAAAATAAAAGAAGAAACCCAAATGCGACAAAGGTCCCCCATCGACCCCAACTGGGCTCCACTACTGATCACCTAGAACGAAACAACACAAAGGACAAGATCTTCATCGAGCTCCTCCTTGAGCTCGGTTGCGTCACCTACTCTGTGAAATCGGCACCTGCAAACTGGTTTTGGAAGTATCTGTGAGCCATGGGGACTCAGCAATCTCGCACCCTCGTGATCAAGACTATTTAAGCTTATGGGTAAGGTAAAGGTATGAGGTGGAGCTGCAGCAAGCGACTAGCATATATGGTGGCTAGCATACGCAAATGAGAGCGAGAAGAGAAGGCAAAGCACGTACGAGAAAGTATGATCAAGAAGTGATCCTAAACAACCTACATCAAGCATAACTCCAACACCGTGTTCACTTCCCGTACTCCGCCGGAAAGAGACCATCACGGTAACACACGCTGTTGATTCATTTTAATTAGGTTAAGGTTCAAGTTATCTACAACCGGACATTAACAAATTCCCATCTGACCATAACCGCGGGCATGGCTTTCGAAAGTTCAAATCCCTGCAGGGGTGTCCCAACTTAGCCCATGACAAGCTCTCACGGTCAACGAAGGAATAGACCTCCTCCCGAGACGTTCCGATCAGACTCGGTATCCCGGTACAACAAGACATTTCGACAGGGTAAAACTAAACCAGCAACACCGCCCTAATGTGCCGACAAATCCCGATAGGAGCTGCACATATCTCTTTCTCAGGGCACACTCAGATTGTCCTAGGTATGGGTAGGCCAGCCCAGAGTTGCCCGTGGTGGTCACCGGCAGCTGACAGGTGGACCAACACTCAGAGGAGCACTGGCCCGGCGGGGGTTAAAATAATGATGACCCTTGAGTCCGCGAAACCCAAGGGAAAAAGAGGCTAGGTGGCGAATGGTAAAACCAATGTTGGGCATTGCTGGAAGAGCTTTACTTAAGGCGAACTGTCAAGGGGTTCCCATTATTACCCAACCACGTAAGGAATGCAAAATCCGGGAACATAACACCGATATGACGGAAACTAGGGCGGCAAGAGTGGAACAAAACACCAGGCATAAGGCCAAGCCTTCCACCCTTTACCAAGTATATAGATGCATTAATTAAATAAGATATATAGTGATATCCCAACAAGTAAACATGTTCCAACAAGGAACAACATCTCCATGTTCCAACAAGGAACAAACTTCAATCTTCACCTGCAACTAACAACGCTATAAGAGGGGCTGAGCAAAGCGTTAACATAGCCAAACAACGGTTTGCTAGGACAAGGTGGGTTAGAGGCTTGGTTCAACAATATAGGAGGCATGATAAGCAAGTGGTAGGTATCGCAGCATAGGCATAGTAAAAGAGCGAGCAACTAAGCAAGCAAAGATAGAAGTGATTTCGAGGGTATGATCATCTTGCCTGAAATCCCGCAAGGAAGAAGAACGAGTCCATGAAGAAGACAAACGGACGTAGACGAACGGTTCCTCACAAGCACGACGTTACTGGAACCAACCCGAAGAAGCAACACCGGAAAGAAGCACACAACATAGTAAACAACCACCACATAATCATGGCATGATGCACAAACAAGTATGATGCATGTCCAGTTTAAAAAAGCATGGCATGGCAAAGTGCACAAACAATCCTACAAATTAAGTGGAGCTCATTATGCAACGAGTTGCATATTGACGAAAAACCACATGACTTATTTAGTTCTCTCTCGTTTATGTACCCAACAAGATTAAATGTTGTTAGCATGGCAAGAGGTGAAGCAAATGAAAACTACCTATCTAGTCAAGGTTAAATGAGGCCGGAAGCAACGAACAACAATTTCGGAAACTCCTCATGAGCATATTATAGATTTGGTACTGTTCTGCCCTAAACACAATTTTAGGGTTGTTAAACATGCAAGAAACACGTCGGACATGGTGCAACCGCGAGCATTTCATACAACATATGCACTCGTCCACGGGCGGTCGTTTCGGGGTTATACCTTCGAAGCGTGCGTTATCGGAGTGGTTCGGGTCAAGCGGTGTAGTCGTTCACGATCGTCGTGGGAAGTAGTGGTACTCGGCGATGGTAGAGGAAGTAGTTTGTTCACGCGACGGTATTTGAACTTGACGGTCCCGAGCTCTTCGAGGGTCGTCGTGGTACTCGGGGTCTTCGGACCCGCCGATCTCGTTCTTGCGATGTTAGTTGAACTTGACATATCCAAGGGATCTAGGTGTCGCGGTACTTGGCGTTCTTGACAATTCTGAAGACGGCGGTAGATGTACTTGGTGCCAATATGGTCTTCGGGTACTTGACGACTCTGGACGGGGCAACAAAACATAGTCGAACTTGACGTTTTCGGTGTTGTAGTGGAACGAACGTCCGTGTAGCCTTGCCGGTGTAGGTACTTGACGGTATCCGTGCATAGAGGTACTTGGCAGTTTCATGTAGACGAACTTGAGGTACTCCGGGGCAGAGGTCGCGATGTTGCAACGATGGTCTCGACGCATCCAGATCGAAACAAGGCCAAATGGCCTCGGGCATCCCAGATCGAAGCAGCGGTCGCACTCATCCTCCCGCGATCAGAGACGAGGGCACCATGAACCTACGAGGAGCAGCAACAGCAAGGGCGTCGGGGAGGCCTAGCACAGCGCCGAAGACGGAAACGGGTGAAAACGGGGTTCCCCGGCAGCAGGGACGGCATCTGGCGACCCCTGGCCCGGTGGCTCGATGCAGGGCGCGAGAGGAGGCAAAAAATAGCGATGTGGTGGCCTGCTGGTCTTGGACGGCGGCAACGAACAGGAGAAGGAGGGCAGCAGTGGGCAACGGCGGCCATGGGCCTCAGCAGCAGGGGAGCGGTCATGGCGGGGCTACATTGTGGAAGAGGCGAGGTCAGGTCGAGGCGCAGGGGCCCTGTGGGTGCTGGAGGCGATGCCGGTCCTCGGACGATGAGGCGATGACGAGGAGGCGGAGCAGAAAGGCGGCGGCGCAGCCTGGAGAAGGGAAGCAGAGGCCGGTGGCGCGAGGGAAAATCCCATGACGACGGGCACCGACGAACGGAGGCGGGCGTCTGCAGGGCCGTCGTGCACGGAGAGGAGACTCGAGGGGATCAGGCACGGGGTGCGTGGGCGGCAGCGAGGCGCGCCGGGCGGCGAAGCGGAGCAGTGGGCGGCTCCACGGGCCAGACGGCGACGGGATCTGGGCGCGATCAGGGATGCGGTGGCCGGGGAGGTCTTGCGTGCGGGGGCGAGGAAGGGCGAGGAGAGGGGCAGCGCGAGGTGGAAGAGAGGAGTGGGGATCGGGGCTAAGGAGTCGGGCAGCGGTCTCCCTGGCGGCGCTGAGAGAGATCTAGAGGGAGAGGTTCGCTGGGCCTAGGGTTAGGTGGGGTGTGGGCTGCGGCTGGAAGTAGATGGGCCGGTGGATGGCATTAGAGGCCGGCCCCGTGGAGAGGGAAAAAGGCCTGGCTGGGCTCGTCTCTCCTTACTAAAAGAAAAAGAAAAAAACAGAGATTAAGAAAGAAAAGAAAGAGGGGGTTAGGGGAAGAAGTTGGACACGCAGATAATTTTCTCGGACTCACAAAATGTGCTTGTTCTGGGAAAATAGAAAAGGCCATGATTGAGAGATCTAAATTCAAATCCATTTGAATTTGATTCAAATGGTTTGAATAAGTTCAAGGTAATGAAGAGTCCAAAAGTATTCGGATTTTTAGTGGAGCTCCGGAAAAAGATAAAAGAATTTATGGGCGAAGTTTGAGGAGCAAACTCGAAGAAGAAAAGACATGTGATTATTTGCAAGTGTGTTCATGGGTGATTCCGAAAATGGAATATTTAATATAGCTCCCTAATATCGCGAGGATAAGTTATAAAGAGAATCACCATGTGAATTCCCTTGATTTAAAAGGACCGAAGATCCACACAAATTATTTTGTTGAGATGCAAAAATACTTATGATATGATGATATGATGACATGATGCAACGAACCAGAACGAATCACCCGACAACACTCAGAAACATGGAAGGCATCTGAAGCTCCGGTCTTGGGGCGTCACAACACTCCACCACTACGAGAGGATCTCGTCCTGAGATCTAGAATGGCACCGGAGGGAAAAACGGAAGAAAAAGAGAAGAGGTAAAACTAAGTTGCTCCTTTGACAAACGAGTGAAACCAAAGAACCTTGCAAGGTTGAACAATTTGAAAGAAAGAATACAACGAAGATGAATAAAGTTGAAAACACTCCGTTAGAAAAGTGTGACAAGGAACACTGCGAAAAACCTTGAGGTTTAAGGGAAGATATATATTGAAAACACTCCGGTTAAAGAAGGGAAATCAAGGAAGACCAAATTCGGGCAGCACTCCGGTTAAATGTATAGGCATGGAAAGAACACGATCCTGACAAAGCAAGAAGATGGGTTGGAGAGAGTAGCATCACAATGCCTCCGAAACGAAAGAATAGAAGTTGTATCGACGGAACAAAAGAACGGAGAAGAAAAACAACATCTTCTACCTGAAAAGCATATTAAAGAGAAGGGTCACACGGAGTTGTTGGAAAACCAACAACGAAAAGAACAAGGTTGTAGTGGGCTTATGGAGAACATCTCAAAACTATGAGGTGAAATTGTGCCACTAATGGAAACGATATTTTAGATTGATAACAACAAGGAGATGAGAAGCTTATTTCACCGGGAGGATAGATGAATAACTTGGGTCATTTCTAAACACCATAGATAGCAACAAACCTTAGGGAAGGCTTTAGGTGAAAAATAACCCAAGATAATAGCAATGAAGAGATTGATGGATTTAAAATATCTCGTTCAAGACAACATGTGAATCATGAAACATGAATTCAAATTATCAAGAATGACGTAATATCACCTCCAATGGTACGAAAGGAAGAATTGCACTCCGGATTACAGGAAGAAGAATGCTTGAACTCCTCTGAAAATAATCTTGATGAATGTTTCGAGAACGGATTAAGTCCTTTATCGACCATCATGCAGAAACTTCATGAAGAACTCCGGTAAGCAAAAGAATGATCAAACGAAAAGAAAGATGAGAAGAGTAAGGTTGAAGCCTTGCAATGATTTGATGAAGCTTTGCGACGAGATAAAGAGAAAACTTGGAACTCCAGAAAAGAAAGATGAAACAAATGAAAACAAGAATTTGATGACCCTCCGGAATAAGGAATTAATCGCTTGGATGAAACAAGAATAAGAATTATGTTATGCGTATCCTTCACCAATTTAATTGATGACGAGCAAATGGATTTGGCACACAACTTATTCTCGTAGCAAGGATAGCGCAAACTTGAGAAGGTCTTCAACGAACCACCAGTAGTATTTGAAACAACGGATGAATTGGTATGATAAAGAAGGAAGAGAAACTCTTGAACGAACCACCGTAAGAATTGAAAATGAACGAAGAGAAGATAAAGAAACTCCGGGAAGAATTATAAAATGAATGAAGATGCTTGAGAGGATTTAGATACATGAGAACGAGGAGATCACGAGCCGAATAGAGATCACTTGAACGAAGCACCGATAAGATTGGAGAATGATAACTGAAAGCTGAGAATGAATATCCCGAAATGATGGCCTCCGGATAATCAAACTTAACAGAATCTTGAATTGCTCCGGATAGGTGAAAAGAATTCTCACGATCAAGACAATTACGAGAGGATGGCAACAAGCTAGAATCACGAATCTTGAAGAGAAAGGAGCAAGATTAAAGAGAAACTCTTCTTCAGTCTTCAAAATCCGAGAATGACGACGAGAACAACACCACCAAAATCGTTGAAATACTCCGGGATGAAAACTAGAAAGGTTGAACCACAATGAAAAGAATTTGAAAGATCTTGGAGAAATACATTTGACTGATGATAATTCATTCTTACGTCAAACTTTAGAAAAGAATTTGAGAATAACTCCGGAAAAATTTAGAAGAGTCAGGTAAGATCCTGGGAAAAAGACCTGTGGGTTAGGGCCCACTCAAAAGAAAACACCGTTGATATGATTACTTGAAAAAAAGGAGATAGCACCGGTTGAATTAAAAGACTTGAATAAGATAACATTCTCGAAAGATCTTGAATGAAAGCAGAGTGGAAAACACGAATCTTCGAGATATCTTGAGCACTCCGGAACAATTGAATAACGAGAAGTGAATGAATATGAGGAGCACCGGCATGAGAGGGTATTTGAAACGAGGAAAAAGGGATATGAGATCAACACTGAAAGCTTGATTTGAAACCACCAGAGATGAAAAGAATGAAGAATGACAAACTTGAAGCTCCATTAGAATCTTCATGAGAATCACCGGATAAGAACATTGACGGAAAAGGAATGGAGAGGCTTCACACAATAAAATGATACTTGAATAAGAAATCTGGTTCCTTGAAGAAAAGGGTGGGAGGGAGGGAAAACAAAGGCAACTTGGATACGGATGAAACAAACACCATTCAGAAGAAACTGATACTTGATCTTGCGGATGTTGAAATGATCGGATCCACTTGAAGAGAAAACACAGCGGTTGAAAAAGAATTAACATGACAATCTCGATTATAGAGAAGGATTTGTATTCTCAAAGAAATATGAGAACACCGCTTAGGAAAGGTATGGAATCCACATTTGACTCCGAAGCAACTCGAATACCACAAACCAAAACAAAAACAAAGGAGTGGCTTGCTAAATAAGCCGGAACAAACATATGATAGAGATTTCGTCCGAAGTTTTCGTGGTGGGGCCTACACGGGCTCGATCGTACAGCACCATCATGTACAAGGCAGTGCACATGACATACGAAGCGTCCCCGAGTCGGCATAGCCAAGGACTCTTTAAGACACAGCGAGACCACTGTAAAACCAACCGTGAATAGGTGGACCACTAGACGTCGAACCCCAATTTCATATCATACATCTGTCGGAAAGATATCCTAAGAATGACTTGAATTCCCACCTATGAACTCCCGAAATTTTCCGGTTATGCAATCAGGTGTTGGGGATACAGGGGAAGCATAATATCTCACCCAAAACTAGCAAATCCTACATCCAGCTGTATCCATCCTTCAACACATAACCAAGAAACCTTCAGAAATCATCTACCTCAACCTTCGAAAAGCATCCGTTATACAAGTTATGGCGATACTCCCGAACTCCCGCCCCAGTACTGGGTGGCGTCGAGGTTATCTCACCAATGAACTGCATAAAAGAGATTTTCGATGTCAGCGTACTAAACTCAGGTATTCCAGAACTGCAACGATAAAATTATGACGACAACACCTCAGAGCTCAACTCCCTAGGACACTTCCACAAAACCCCTAACAGGAGGCACCAAGACAATGTTCTCGTCACAAAACCATCGGAACGATTCCAAGATACCCGCGTGATCCTAAAAAAAATTAGTGAAATTTGAGAAGAGAAGAGTCAAAACTCTACGTTAGGATGCCTTACCAGAGCGATGAAGGGACTGGGGAGTAAAAAGAATTCCTAAACTCTCCGATATATAATTCCTAAATGACTCAAAACATTTTTTTTCTAGACACAACTCGGCCGCAAAAAATGATCAAGCAATGGGGCTCCTAAGGTCGGGGAAGGCTCTGATTACCAACTTTTAACGCCCTCGATGCGGCTATATCTCCCACGTGTCGAAGCACGACTTAGAGGCATAACCTCATTGAAAGCAATGTCGCAAGTGAGGTAATCTTCACACAACCCATGTAATACATAAGGGAAAGAGATACATAGTTGGCTTACAATCGCCACTTCACACAATTACATGAATAAAGCATTACATCATCCAAGTACACTCAAGGTCCGACTACGTAACCAAAATAAAAGAAGAACCCCAAATGCGACAAAGGTCCCCGATCGACCCCAACTGGGCTCCACTACTGATCACCTAGAACGAAATAGCACAAAGGACAAGATCTTCATCGAGCTCCTCCTTGAGCTTGGTTGCGTCACCTGCTCTGTAACATCGGCACCTGCAAACTGGTTTTGGAAGTATCTGTGAGCCACGGGGACTCAGAAATCTCGCACCCTCGCGATCAAGACTATTTAAGGTTATGGGTAAGGTAAAGGTATGAGGTGGAGCTACAGCAAGCGACTAGCATATATGGTGGCTAGCATACGCAAATGAGAGCGAGAAGAGAAGGCAAAGAACGTTCGAGAAAGTATGATCAAGAAGTGATCCTAAACAACCTACGTCAAGCATAACTCCAACACCGTGTTCACTTCCCGTACTCCGTAGGAAAGAGACCATCACGGTAACACACGCTGTTGATTCATTTTAATTAGGTTAAGGTTCAAGTTATCTACAACCGGACATTAACAAATTCCCATCTGCCCATAACCGCGGGCACGACTTTCGAAAGTTCAAATCCCTGCAGGGGTGTCCCAACTTAGCCCATGACAAGCTCTCACGGTCAACGAAGGAATAGACCTCCTCCCGAGACGTTCCGATCAGACTCGGTATCCCGGTACAAGAAGACATTTCGACAGGGTAAAACTAAACCAGCAACACCGCCCGAATGTGCCGACAAATCCCGATAGGAGCTGCACATATCTCTTTCTCAGGGCACACTCGGATTGTCCTAGGTACGGGTAGGCCAGCCCAGAGTTGCCCCTGGTGGTCACCGGCAGCTGACAGGTGGACCAACACTCAGAGGAGCACTGGCCCGGGGGGGTTAAAATAATGATGACCCTTGAGTCCGCGAAACCCAAGGGAAAAAGAGGCTAGGTGGCGAATGGTAAAACCAATGTTGGGCATTGCTGGAAGAGCTTTACTTAAGGCGAACTGTCAAGGGGTTCCCATTATTACCCAACCGCGTAAGGAACGCAAAATCCGGGAACATAACACCGATATGACGGAAACTAGGGCGGCAAGAGTGGAACAAAACACCAGGCATAAGGCCGAGCCTTCCACCCTTTACCAAGTATATAGATGCATTAATTAAATAAGATATATAGTGATATCCCAACAAGTAAACATGTTCCAACAAGGAACAACATCTCCATGTTCCAACAAGGAACAAACTTCAATCTTCACCTGCAACTAACAACGCTATAAGAGGGGCTGAGCAAAGTGGTAACATAGCCAAACGACGATTTGCTAGGACAAGGTGGGTTAGAGGCTTGGTTCAACAATATAGGAGGCATGATAAGCAAGTGGTAGGTATCGCAGCATAGGCATAGCAAAAGAGCGAGCAACTAAGCAAGCAAAGATAGAAGTGATTTCGAGGGTATGATCATCTTGCCTGAAATCCCGCGAGGAAGAAGAACGAGTCCATGAAGAAGACAAACGGACGTAGACGAACGGTTCCTCACAAGCACGACGTTACCGGAACCAACCCGAAGAAGCAACACCGGAAAGAAGCACACAACATAGTAAACAACCACCACATAATCATGGCATGATGCACAAACAAGTATGATGCATGTCCGGTTTAAAAAAGCATGGCATGGCAAAGTGCACAAACAATCCTACAAATTAAGTGGAGCTCATTATGCAACGAGTTGCATATTGACGAAAAACCACATGACTTATTTAGTTCTCTCTCGTTTATGTACCCAACAAGATTAAATGTTGTTAGCATGGCAAGAGGTGAAGCAAATGAAAACTACCTATCTAGTCAAGGTTAAATGAGGGCGGAAGCAACGAACAACAATTCCGGAAACTCCTCATGAGCATATTATAGATTTGGTACTGTTCTGCCCTAAACACAATTTTAGAGTTTTTAAACATGCAAGAAACACGTCGGACACGGTGCAACCACGAGCATTTCATACAACATATGCATTCGTCCACGGGCAGTCGTTTCGGGGTTATACCTTCGAAGCGTGCGTTATCGGAGCAGTTCAGGTCAAGCGGTGTAGTCGTTCACGATCGTCGTGGGAAGTAGTGGTACTCGGCGATGGTAGAGGAAGTAGTTTGTTCACGTGACGGTATTCGAACTTGACGGTCCCGAGCTCTTCGAGGGTCGTCGTGGTACTCGGGGTCTTCGGACCCGCCGATCTCGTTCTTGCGATGTTAGTTGAACTTGACATATCCAAGGGATCTGGGTGTCGCGGTACTTGGCGTTCTTGACAATTCTGAAGACGGCGGTAGATGTACTTGGTGCCAATATGGTCTTCGGGTACTTGACGACTCCGGACGAGGCAACAAAACATAGTCGAACTTGACGTTTTCGGTGTTGTAGTGGAACGAACGTCCGTGTAGCCTTGCCGGTGTAGGTACTTGATGGTATCCATGCATAGAGGTACTTGGCAGTTTCATGTAGACGAACTTGAGGTACTCCGGGGCAGAGGTCGCGACATTGCAACGATGGTCTCGACGCATCCAGATCGAAACAAGGCCAAATGGCCTCGGGCATCGCAGATCGAAGCAGCGGTCGCACTCATCCTCCCGCGATCAGAGACGAGGGCACCATGAAGACCTACGAGGAGCAGCAACAGCAAAGGCGTCGGGGAGGCCTAGCACGGCACCGAAGACGGAAACGGGTGAAAACGGGGTTCCCCAATAGCAGGGACGGCATCTGGCGACCCCTGGCCCGGTGGCTCGATGCAGGGCGCGAGAGGAGGCAAAAAAATAGCGTTGTGGTGGCCTGCTGGTCTTGGACAGCGGCAACGAACAGGAGAAGGAGGGCAGCAGTGGGCAACGGCGGCCATGGGCCTCAGCAGCAGGGGAGCGGTCATGGCGGGGCTACATTGTGGAAGAGGCGAGGTCAGGTCGAGGCGCAGGGGCCCTGTGGGTGCTGGAGGCGATGCCGGTCCTCGGACGATGAGGCGATGACGAGGAGGCGGAGCAGAAAGGCGGCGGCGCAGCCTGGAGAAGGGAAGCAGAGGCCGGTGGCGCGAGGGAAAATCCCATGACGACGGGCACCGACGAACGGAGGCGGGCGTCTGCAGGGCCGTCGTGCACGGAGAGGAGACTCGAGGGGATCAGGCACGGGGTGCGTGGGCGGCAGCGAGGCGCGCCGGGCGGCGAAGCGGAGCAGTGGGCGGCTCCACGGGCCAGACGGCGACGGGATCTGGGCGCGATCAGGGATGCGGTGGCCGGGGAGGTCTTGCGTGCGGGGGCGAGGAAGGGCGAGGAGAGGGGCAGCGCGAGGTGGAAGAGAGGAGTGGGGATCGGGGCTAAGGAGTCGGGCAGCGGTCTCCCTGGCGGCGCTGAGAGAGATCTAGAGGGAGAGGTTCGCTGGGCCTAGGGTTAGGTGGGGTGTGGGCTGCGGCTGGAAGTAGATGGGCCGGTGGATGGCATTAGAGGCCGGCCCCGTGGAGAGGGAAAAAGGCCTGGCTGGGCTCGTCTCTCCTTACTAAAAGAAAAAGAAAAAAACAGAGATTAAGAAAGAAAAGAAAGAGGGGGTTAGGGGAAGAAGTTGGACACGCAGATAATTTTCTCGGACTCACAAAATGTGCTTGTTCTGGGAAAATAGAAAAGGCCATGATTGAGAGATCTAAATTCAAATCCATTTGAATTTGATTCAAATGGTTTGAATAAGTTCAAGTTAATGAAGAGTCCAAAAGTATTCGGATTTTTAGTGGAGCTCCGGAAAAAGATAAAAGAATTTATGGGCGAAGTTTGAGGAGCAAACTCGAAGAAGAAAAGACATGTGATTATTTGCAAGTGTGTTCATGGGTGATTCTGAAAATGGAATATTTAATATAGCTCCCTAATATCGGGAGGATAAGTTATAAAGAGAATCACCATGTGAATTCCCTCGATTTAAAAGGACCGAAGATCCACACAAATTATTTAGTTGAGATGCAAAAAGACTTATGATATGATGATATGATGACATGA
Source organism: Triticum urartu (assembly GCF_003073215.2). NCBI lineage: Eukaryota > Viridiplantae > Streptophyta > Magnoliopsida > Poales > Poaceae > Triticum > Triticum urartu. The sequence continues at coordinate 239,175,949 of NC_053027.1, read as the reverse complement.
TGCAATGCACATGATGCAACGAACCAGAACGAATCACCCAACAACACTCGGAAACATGGAAGGCATCTGAAGCTCTGGTCTTGGGGCGTCACAACATAGATAAAGTAGAGAACCAATCATGGAGCGGTATACCTTTTGATCAAACTCTTTACCATTGTCATCAGGACCCAGATGATGCTTGGCTGGCATTGGCGTCGTGAAGCCTTTGCAGTCTTGCATACCGAACTTCTTTAGGCAATCTTTGAGATACTTCTCTTGAGATATGAAGATGCCGTTGCGTTGCTGTCGTATTTGAAGACCGAGAAAGAACTTTAGCTCTCCCATCATAGACATTTGATATTGCTCTTGCATCATATATCCAAACTCTTCACTGTACTTCAGGCCCGAGGGGCTTGTTTGAGGCCATACAGTGCCCTGTTGAGCTTGTATACCATGTCAGGATGTTTTGGATCTTCAAAGCCAGGAGGTTGTGCAACATACACTTCTTCTTCAATCTTGCCATTGAGGAAGGCGCTCTTCACATCCATTTGATAAAGAAGTATGTTGTGATGATTTGCATAGGCCAGCAGTATGCGTATGGCTTCAAGTCTAGCCACAAGAGCAAATGTTTCATCGAAGTCAATGCCTTCCACTTGAGTATATCCTTGAGCAACGAGACGAGCTTTGTTTCTGACAACTTGACCATGCTCATCTTGCTTGTTGCGGTATATCCATTTGGTGCCTATTATGTTGTGCTTCCGAGGATCGGGACGCTTGACCAGTTCCCATACATTATTCACCTCAAACTATTGAAGCTTGTCTTCAATAGCTTGAATCCATTCAGGTTCCATGAAGGCTTCTTCAACTTTCTTGGGTTCTATTATTGAGGCGAATGTGAAGTGCCCACAGAAGTTTGCTAGCTGAGTTGCCCTTGAACCAGTGAGTGGACCAGGTGCATTGATGCTATCAATTATTCTTTCAATCTACACTTCATTGGCAATGCGAGGATGTACAGGGCGAAGATTTTGCTCTTGCTGATCATTGTCGTTGTTAGAAGGAATGTCTTCAGGCTAAGCATTGTCTTCATGTTGATCAGGTGCTGAGATGATAAGTTCTTCTTCAGGATGAGCTTCAGAAGGTATAATTTCTCCAGTTCCCATTAGCTTGATTGATTCACTGGATGGAACTTCATCTAGCACATTTGGTAGTTGCTCTCTTTGTGAACTGTTGGTCTCATCGAACCGCACATCCACTGTTTCAACCACTTTGTAATGAAAGAGATTGAAGACTCTGTAGGAGTGCGAATCCTTTCCATATCCAAGCATAAAACCCTCATGTGCTTTTGGTGCAAACTTTGAGGTGTGATGTGGGTCCTTTATCCAGCACCTGGCGCCAAATACTCTGAAGTAACTGACATTTGGCTTCTTGCCAGTAAGGAGCTCATAAGATGTCTTGTTCAGAAGCTTGTGAAGATAAACACAATTGATTGTATGGCATGCAGTATCAATGGCTTCAGGCCAGAATTTTCTTGGAGTCTTGTATTCATCTAGCATCGTTCTGTCCATCTCAATGAGTGTTCTGTTCTTGCGTTCAACGACCCCATTCTGCTGTGGCGTGTACGGGGCTGAGAATTCATGTGTGATGCCCAAGGTATCAAGATATGTATCAAGGCCAGTGTTCTTGAATTCAGTGCCATTGTCACTTCTGATATGCTTTATCTTGGCGCCATAGTTGTTCATTGCTCGATTGGCGAAACGTCTGAAGACATCCTGCACTTTAGTCTTGTAAAGGATTATGTGCACCCAAGTATATCTAGAATAATCATCAACAATGATAAAGCCATAGAGACAAGCAGTAGTAGTAAGAGTTGAGTAATGAGTGGGACCGAAAAGATCCCTGTGAAGCAGTTCGAAGGGTCGAGTAGTGGTCATGATTGTCTTCGAGGGATGTTTG
>NC_053027.1:239150377-239173017 GCF_003073215.2 Triticum urartu | reverse complement strand
TTCTTCAAGACACTTCGACAGGTTAAAACAAGACCAGCAACACCGCCTGAATGTGCCGACAAATCCCGATAGGAGCTGCACATATCTCTTTCTCAGGGCACACTCAGATTGTCTAAACTTCCGGTAGGCCAGCCCAGAGTTGCCCCTGGTAGCCACCGGCGGCTGACAGTTTGGACCAACACTCAGAGGAGCACTGGCCCGGGGGGGGGTTAAAATAATGATGACCCTTGAGTCTGCAGAACCCAAGGGAAAGAAAAGGGTAGGTGGCAAATGGTAATACCAAGGTTGGGCATTGCTGGAAAAGCTTTAATCAAGGCGAACTATCAAGGGGTTCCCATTATAACCCAACCGCGTAAGGAACGCAAAATCCGGGAACATAACACCGATATGACGGAAACTAGGGCGGCAAGAGTGGAACAAAACACCAGGCATAAGGCCGAGCCTTCCACCCTTTACCAAGTATATAGATGCATTAATTAAATAAGAGATATTATGATATCCCAACAAGGAACAACATCTCCATGTTCCAACAAGGAATAAACTTCAATCTTCACCTGCAACTAACAACGCTATAAGAGGGGCTGAGCAAAGCGGTAACATAGCCAATCAACGGTTTGCTAGGATAAGGTGGGTTAGAGGCTTGGTTCAACAATATGGGAGGCATGATAAGCAAGTGGTAGGTATCGCAGCATAGGCATAGCAAAAGAGCGAGCATCTAGCAAGCAAAGATAGAAGTGATTTCGAGGGTATGGTCATCTTGCCTGAAATCCCGCAAGGAAGAAGAACGAGTCCATGAAGAAGACAAACGGACGTAGTCGAACGGATCCTCACACACACGACATTATCGGAACCAACCCGAAGAAGCAAACACCGGAAAGAAGCAAACAATCATGGTAAACAACCACCACATAAGCATGACACGATGCGCAAACAAGTATGATGCATGTCCAGTTTAATGAGGCATGGCATGGCAAAGTGCACAAACAGCCCTACAAATTAAGTGGAGCTCAATATGCAACTCCGTTGCATATTGACGAAACACCACATTCAAGTTATTTAGTTCGATCTCGGTTAGGTACTCAACAAAATTAAATGTTTGTTAACATGGCAAGAGGTGAAGCATATGAAAAAAAATTACCTATCTAGGTAAGTTTAAATGAGGCCGGAACAACAAACTACAATTCCGATAAATCCTCATGTGCATTAGCAATTTAATGCAACAACAATTTTTAAACATATTAAATGTTGTTATCATGATGCGGATGTCATGTTCAAGTTTATGCAATTTTAAGAAAATGTTAACAAGAGCATATTATGAAGCATTTGTCATCGTGGCGGAAATGAAAGGGCTGCCACGACAACGAATACGAAAATGATGCCATGGCAACATATCGGTTATCCGGTAGCCCACGGGGATACCAGTGCAAAAGGAAGTGACGGGAGCGTGCAAAAGATGGTGGGCTGATCCCGGTAACCGGGTTTCCACATGTCGGTGGCAAGGCAAAAGAGGGGCAACGTGCACCGATAGTTAAGACTCGAGGCAAAACAAGGGTGCATCTCATACAACATGCATGCGTTCGTTCACGAGCGTCGTCTCAGGGTTATACCTTCGAAGCGTGCAAACAGGACGATTCCCGTTCGGTGCAAAGTAGAGGAAGTAGTTGTTCTCGTTTCGTAGTTGTACACACTCCGTAGGTGTTCGGGGTCACACCAAGGAACTTGTCGTCCGCGGGTTCTTCGAGGGTCGACGGTAGTGGTACTCGGTCGTTTCGAAGAGGTACTTCGCGACATGCACGGGATGGTAGTTGTACACGGTCATCGTGGGAAGTAAAGGTACACACGAAGGTAGTCGAACTTGACGGTTCCGTTGCACGGGTCTTCGGCGACAGTAGTGTTACGCGTTTCGTAGCCGTTCGGGTCATCGTTAGAGGAACTTGACGGAGTTGAATCCCTTCGAGGTTGTCGTGGTACTTGGCGATTTCGAAGGCGGCGGAAACAAACTTGGCGGTCTCCGTTGACCTGGTACTTGGCGAATCCCTGTTCGGTGGTCTTCCTTGGCGGTTCAGGGCACGGTGCATGTACTTGGCATGATGCAGGGGCGATGGCCGCAGGACACTAGGACCCGAAGCGGAGGAGCAGGGGATCGAGGCTCTGGCCATCTCCTGAGGTGTTGCGCTGGACGGCGGCGGTAAGGCGACAGCGGCAGAGCTGCCATGGATGGCAACAGCGCCATGGAAGAAGCAGGGGCGTGAGAACGGTGGAAGCGGCAAGGTGGACTTGGGCGCTGGAGGAAGCAGCAAGGTAGCACCATGGAGTTCCTGGACGACGGGGCCAGATTGGCCGGCAGGGCGCCAAGGGACATCGAGGTGGCGGAGGTCGCAGGTCGGGCGTCAGGCTTGAGGTGCAGGGGAACCCCGGGCGGCGGCGAGGATGGCCGGCTGCGAGGAGGCAGCAGAGACGCGACGAGGTGCATCGGTGGGAGCTTCGAGCTCGGTCGGCTACGGCCATGGAGGACGGCGGCGCGAAGGCGGGGCCCTTGAGGGCGCGGCGCTCGGGATCCGGTGTTCGCCCATGGTCGCGATAGCGGCCCCCTCTCTGTGCAGCGATGCCAGGAGGAAAGGGAAGAGAGGCGGCGCGAGGCCAGGAGAGGGCGTCGGCGAGGATGGGATCGAGGGAGAGGGTGAGGAGGCACTGGATGATCGAGAGGGAGAAGGAGGTCGAGCGCACGGGGATGGGATCGAGGGAGAAAGAGGCTGGCGGCGTGAGGATGAGTCGAGGGAGAGAGGAGGGATGCGCTAGGGTTAGTGCGGCTGGGCTGCGAGATGGCCTTGGGCCAAATGGGCCTTAGAGGCCGGCGGGGCTGCTGGTTGGACCTCGATCTGCTGAGCCAGACCATGGAGAGGGAAAGGCCAGAGGCCTGGTCGGCTGTTGCTGCTGGCATCTACCTCTCTCTTCTTCAAATCTCTCACAAAAACAGGAAAGCAAAGAAATAAAAGGAGAGAAAAGAAATGAGTGGACAAGAATTTGGGCAAAGGGATTATTTTCCCGGACTCACAAAAATACGCTTGTTTCGAGAAAATATAAAAGGCCAAGATTGGAAGATGTAAATTCAAACTCATTTGAATTTAATTCAAATGGGTTTGAACTAGGACTAGGTTTTGGAAAGTGTCCAAAAATGTTGAGAATTTAGGTGGATCTCCGGAAAATGACGAAAGGATATATGGGCAAAGTTAGAGGCCAAGAGTTTGTGATAACAAAGGCATTGAGATTTATTTTGCAAGTGTGTTCCCGTTAATTCCAATAAATGAAATATTTAATATAGTTCCCTAATATCGGGAGGATATGTTATAAAGAGAATCACCATGTGAATTCCCTCGATTTGAATGGATCAAAGATCCATGCCATTTATTGAGTTGAGTTGCAAAAGATTTATGAGATGATGGCATGATGACATGATGCAATGCCAAAAAATAAAAGGGGAGGCACAAATGAAACACACGGCGAAACCCGGAATATATGGAGGTCTTCTCGAGCATCGGTCTCAGGGCGTCACACCGCCATATGTTTAGCTTGTATTGTGAGGCAAGCTTAGTAGAAACCGAGTCGGTCACGTTTGTGTGAGCCAGCCGGGACTCTGTAAGCCGTCGGGCATCAACCTGTATATAAAGGGGTGACCTGGTAGCGGGTTGACTCAAATAACAATCAATTGAGAGCTAGGTCAAGCGTATTCGCTCCCTAGTAATCGAAATGCATGCAATACAACCTACAGCAGGAGTTGGCTTTTACCTCATTGAGAGGAGTTGAACCTGGGTAAACTTTATGAGTCCTTTGCCACGTTTAACCCTTTCAAGCTAACCTAGTTGCGATGGCTCCACACCTAAGTCCTTTTTCTAGGGCATCTGCCGTGTTATGTCCACGACAGTTGGTGTCCACCATGGGGCCAGCGCATGGTGATCTTGAGTTCTTGAAGGGCAACTTCGCAGGGATCAAGGGGTACGCCCTCAGCCGGATGACTAAAAGCCACAACGGCAAGCTCTACATCGACGACGCTAGCTGGGGCCCCGAGGCCGACTCAATCGAGTACGGGTACCGGGTCCCCTTCAGCGGAATCCACGTCTTCATCAGCAAGATCGGTGAGTCGGAGCCTGAGCCGGGCACCTGCACCGACATCATCGAGACGGCTCAACGTACACAACCCGCCAGGGTTCAAGCCGCCGTGAAACATGATTTTGTGGGTTTTACTCACGGAGTGGATCTTGACGAGGGATCTGTGTCTGGTGGAGAGACAGCCATATATTCCATTGATGAGTCCTCAACAGGCGAGACCAATTACGTATATCAATTGCAAGATGGTGGGCTTGGGGGCTGTTCCGATGGCGACAATATTCCGGACCCATATGAGCCGCCGAACAGGGTTGCGATCTTCATGGCCGGCACACAACCGATGCTCAATTTGACAACTGCCGCGGCTATGACCTCTAATTCAACGGCTGCAGCAACGGCCGGGGCGAGCGGCTCTGCGCGCCAACTGACTCAGGTGTTATCCGAGCTCTTGGAAGCTTTGGCGACCTTATTGGCTACAGAGGTGACACCAGAAAATCAAGCACATCATAAGGTGGATGTTACGAAACTGTGAGACGAGATAGCTCAGGCCAAGGAGGAGTTTAATGCTGAGAATTCTAGGATGGCAACAAAACGAGCTGCTTGGACGCTGCGACACAACAGATTCAGGAAGAGTCATTCCGGCTCACCTTGGACCAGAACGCTTCGAATACCGTCATGAGGAGGAGGCACCAGACCCATCTACTCACTGAGTTTGAGGCTAGGAACCTTTTCAATACACCTAGGGTAGGAACCAGTGACCTGCCCATGCTAAACCGGGTTGTTGAGGCACCCGTGACTGGAGCGACGGTTCAACCACGTGCTGTAGACCCGCCTCGTTTGAATTTGACCCCGCCTTAGCAAGTTCCGACACCGTCGGGTCATTATTCTAACCCTTTGGACAATATGATTGTTTTAGCTACGCAATTGTCGGATCTCCCCGTTGAAGGCGAGTCTCCAGCCGCGCTGGAGATATGGAGGGCCGGGGCTTCTTCAGACAACGGTGGCTGAACATGCGGCTTACTCGTACAGTCGAGATCGGATTCATTCAACCCCTCGTCAAAGCAAGAGTTACAGCAGGCATACTGAGTCGCCAGCAGTTTCAAGCAACGAGTGGCACCGTAACCAGCCTCGTAGGCACGACCAGCCATGTGTTGATAACAATGTTCAGGCTTTGGTGGATCAGGGCAGGGCACGTCGGGAGGCTGAGTTGGCGGCTCATCAACAATCTCCGGTTTACCCATCGGTGTCCGTGGAGGCAGGAATGACCTCTAGAACCCTTGGTGTGCCGTGCTTAGTGTCGGCTTTACGTAATGAGCGCTTTCCCAAGGATTTTATGGGCCCTCGTAAGGTGCGTAATTACACAGCGGATCAGTCCCAGAGGCCTGGATTGAGAGCTATGAACTAGCCCTAGAGATGTTGGATGTCAATGATGCTATATGTGCTAAGTATTTTACCATGATGTTGGATGGGACGGCCCGCACCTAGTTAAAGGGCCTGCCCCCTAACTCCATCAGATCATGGGCTGAATTGAAGATGTGCTTTATTCAGAATTTCAAGGACACATGCAAGCAGCCTCTGTCGATTCTTGATTTAGACACTTGTGTTCAGGAAGAGGCGAGTCAACCGCTCGATGGGTGCACCAGATTTCGGCTGTTATCCACTCATCAGATAGTATCAACGCCGGCTCAGCTGTCCTGATTTTGGAGAAATTTTTTTGTTTCCTTCCTATCAAACAGAAGCTGGGGCGGCTTAAGCGCCACTACAACAATATGGGAGAGCTCATGGTGGCTCTTATCAAATACGCCGACTCTGGTAATACCAAGGACCTTGAGTCTGATGAGGAGAAGGCTGGCAAGGGGAGAAGAGTGGCAATGCAAAGGGACAACAACATAATACAGTGGATCAAGCTAATAATGGTTAGCACAAGCAGATGGACGGCGATTCAGACTTTGTGGTCAATACCAACACGCAGAATAACAATCAGCGTCATAAGGGGAAATCATCAACACCCTGGTTTGGCGGGCCAAAGTTCAACCTTGAGGCGATTATGAATCAGCCTTGTCCAAAGCATGGTATGCAAGAGAAGCTGGCCAATCATCTCTGGAAAGATTGCTTCATCATGAGGGAGTATAGAAATTCTGGGTTTTTCCAGAACAATCATGGCCGGCACGTCGGGTCAGGATCCGGCTCGCACGGACCTGGCTTTGGAGGTGGCGGCTCAAGCTCTAGTTTTCAGGGTGAAGGCAATCAAGGTGGTTTTAATTAGAAATCTAAACAAGGGAGTCGGCAGCAGCAGTCCAGTTATCAGAGTAATCCAAAGTAGCTAAATAGTGGGCATCATGTGTTTACCACGAGCTTATGCAAACGAGACCAGAAGATTCAGAGGCGGGCAGTGAACGCGGTTGAGCTAGCAGTCCCTTGATACTTGCGATGGTCTGAACAGCCTATTGTATGGAGTCGTGAGGATCACTCACCCCGGGTTGACAATCCGAGTCAATTGGCTTCGGTAGTTGCTCCTCAGGTTGGAGGATACAAGTTTACAAAGGTGCTCATCGATGGAGGCAGTAGTATCAATATCCTTTACTATGATACCTTTCGCGGTAGGAATTTGACTGACAAAGATCTTAAGTAGTCTTCTACTGTTTTCATGGGTGGTGCCTGGTAAGTTGGCGTATCCAGTGGGTAAGATAGCCTTGGAAGTGTCTTTTGGCGATGAGCATGATTATAGAGCTAAAACTTTGACCTTTGAGGTGGTCAAGATCAAGAGCCCTTATCACGCCCTCTTTGGACGGCCAGCTTATGCTAAATTTATGGCACGACCTTGTTATGTTTATTTACAGCTTAAAATGCCGGGTCGTAAGGGTACCATCACGATACATGGCAACAGGAAGATAGCTTTGGAGTGTGAAGAATGGTGATGCTGCCTACGCTGAGTATGTTTGTGCAATAGAGGAATTGATGTTTTACAAAGATAATGTTAACCCAGCAAATATGACACCCTTGAAAAAGCCAACCACAGAGCATGACCCCTGGTTGAAATTTAAGTCGGCAGATGACACTAAGCAGCTTGATTTTGTTCCTGGCGACTCATCCAAACAGTTCGGTATCAGTGCCAATATGGACCCGAAATAGGAAAGCGCACTCATCAAGTTCATCCATGAGAACCGGGGCATCTTTGCATGGAAGCCTTCAGACAAGCCAGGTGTACAGAGGGAATTTGCTGAGCACACTCTCAATGTTGATCCAATGTTTTAACCAGTCAAGCAATTCCTTCATCGTTTTAATGAAGAGAAGCGCAAGGCCATTGGTGAAGAAGTAGCTCGGCTCTTGGCGGCTGGGTTTATTATTGAAGTTTTCATCCTGAGTGGTTGGCTAACCCGGTCCTGGTACTTAAGAAAAACGGCACTTGGCATATGTGTGTGGATTACACAGACCTTAACAAGGCCTGTTCGGACAATCATTTTGCTCTTCCTCGTATTGATCAGATCATTGATGCTACGGCAGGTTGTGAGCGTTTGAGTTTTCTAGATGCTTATTCCGGTAATCATCAGATCAAGATGGCAGTTAAGGACTAGGAGAAGACAAACTTTATCACTCCTTTTGGAGCCTTCTGCTACGTGTCTATGCCCTTGGGTCTCAAAGAGTGCCTAGGCAACTTATCAGCGATGTGTTCAGAATTGTCTTCACAACTAGATTGCACACAATGTTCATGCTTTTGTGGATGATATCTTTGTGAAATCCAGGAACAAGGAAACCTTGTTAGATGATTTGAAGGAGACCTTTGACAACCTCTGGGTCTACAAAATGATGCTTAACCGGGACAAGTGTGTTTTCGGTGTGCTAGACGGTAAGCTATTGGGCTTTTCAGTTTCTAAGAGAGGCATTGAAGCTAACCCGAAGAAAATCGATCAAGGCTACCACTTCTTTGGCTAAGCCGACATGTATCAATGACATCCAGCATTTGGCGGGTTGTATTGCAGCTTTGAGCATGTTTATAAGCCGCTTGGGAGAGAAGGATATCCCTTTATACCACATGATGAATAAAAGAGATACTTTGTATGGATTGATGCTGCTGATCAGGCTTTTGAGGCATTGAAAAAGCAGTTGGTTGAGCCGCCATTCCTTGCAGCTCCCATTGATCAGGAGCCCTTGCTTTTATGTGTGGTTGCTAACAGTAGAGCCGTTAGTGTAGCGGTTGTTGTGGAAAGAAAGGAATCTGGCAAGGAGTATCTAGTTCGGAGGCCAGTTTACAATGTTAGTGAGGTGCTCATTGAATCTAAGCAGAGGCACCCACATTGGCAGAAGCTGGTTTATCGAGTGTTCATGGCTAGTCGTAAGTTGAAGCAATATTTCCTTGGTCATCCCGTCACTGTGTGTAACGCCCCAAGACCGTTGCGCCAGGTGTCCTCCAGTTATTCGCTGTTGTTGCCTTGTCATTTGCTTGTGTGTTGCATTTTATCATGTCATCATATGCATTGCATCATCATGTTTTCAAAACTTGCATCCATCTCGGTCTCCTAGTTCCGTCCGTTGTCCGTTCTGAGCCCAACCACACTTGCACGCGTCCGCGGCATGTCCAAAATAGTAATTTATAAGTGGCCGTAAAATGTTCTCGGAATGGGATGAAAGTTGGCGTGTGGTCTTATTATAGTGTAGATAGACCGCCTGTCAAGTTTCATCGCATTCGGAGTTTGTTTGACGCCCCAACAATTAACTATAGCGACAATATAGTCGGTCAAACGTCGGACGTTTTCGGTCTCCGAAAACAGTCGCCAAGCCTCTCTTCTCTTCTCTCAGCCTGAGACCTTCTACACAGTCCACTACCTATCCACCAGACCAACCTAACCTCTCTCGTCAGCCCTTGGCCCTCCTCGCGCGCGCGTCCGAAAATTGTCCAGGACCCGACCCGAGCAGTCGTCACCGTTGTGTCCGGATCATCCCCAAACATCTACAAAACGTCTCCGTTTCTTTATTTGGGCCCCCTAACCTATTTATTCGCGACCGTCCGATTAAGATCGGAGGGACCAAATACCCCTAATAAAAACCCACTTAATATATAACTAGACCGAACCCTAGAAATGAGGAGCCTTGTCCCATCCTCCCAGCCACCGCCGCCAGCATCTCCCACCTCGGGATCCTCCCATTCCCCACCGCGCCAACCACCAGCCACACCTGGATCCAATCCATCCACTGCAGCCAATCCATCGATCACCTTCCACCCCGCCCGAGGGCTCTCCTCGTTCCTCTCGCACCTGAGGAGAGAGCAGACGCATCACTCGCGCTCGAAGCCTCATGCCTCCCCGACGCCCTTGCCTCGCGCTGGCAAGTGACCTCGCCGGAGTGCCCTGCCAGAGTAACAGCCACACCAGGGACCCTCGTGCCCTTCTCCTTCCCTGCTCTCCCTCTCTCTCGGCTTCCCTCCCCCATTTTCTTCTCTCAATTCTCTCTGTCTGTCTTTCTTCAGGTCTCATTAGCCGCCATGGACGTCGTCGCGCGGACCTGCCTCCGTTCCTGCGACCACGCTTCGGTCAGCAGCAGTAGTTCGCTATGCCGCTACCCATCTTTCTCCTTCCTCCCGTTTCCCCTACCTCTATCTCCCTCTAATCTATGTTTTTCTCTGTTCTTTGCCTCGAACAGGAGCAGGCATGGCCGTCACCGTAGAACTCGAAGCCGCACGCCGCCGCTGAAGCTCCTCCGCCATGGACGCCGGGCCTCAAGGCCGTGCCTCTCCTCCTCCTCACTTTCCCCTCTTTCTGTTTTCCCCTGCCATGGCCTCTCTCCTCACGATCTCCCTCTTGTGCTGCACCAGGGAACGCCATGGCCGCCGCACCATGGAGCCACATCGACCCGGATCCGGTCGGAAACAGGACGAGCCCATGCCTTCCCCGCCTCGGATCGGGCCGTCCCCACACGCTCGCCGTTGCTCTGCTGCGGCAGCAGCAGCCGCTTCACTCGCCATCCTCGCCGGTGACTTCTGTGCATCCGTGGAGTCCAGACTCCGCCTCCTTGTTTGCTCGATATTCTGCTGCTACTATGCTAAGTTCACCAAGCCAGCTCTGCTGGTCATCCCAGCGCAACAACAGCAGGAGGTCCTGGGTTCGATTCCCAGGCACCCAAGTTTTGCCCCGTTCTTCATTTATTTTATTTTATTTTGCACAGAGCCATTCGGCTCGAAGCCTCATCTGGGCCACTGCACCGTGATGCTTCTGGCCCAAGTATGTTTTTTTTCTCTGCTTAGGTTTAATCATTTTCCAGTGCATGCATAATTACATCATTTTGCCACTGTTTTGCATTGTTAATAACTAAATTAACCGTGCATCGGATTAAAACAACTTATATATGAAATATGCTTAGTTTTTCATCTAGTTTCATAATATGTCTTTTTCATCCATGTTTAAAATGCTTAAGATGTTGTTTGTTTAAATTTGCTTAAATAACTATTAAAATGATTATAATCATAACTAAATAACCGTAGCTCGGATTTTAATAAACTTTATATGTAAATGGGGTAGAAAAATGCCTAGTTTAACATGGTGACCTTACTTTGCATGTTTAATAACTATAAAATATGATTTAGGGCAGAACAGTTCCAAACCTAATATATGCATATGAGGATTTTCCGGAATTGTTGTTCGTTGTGTTCCGGCCTCATTTAAACTTACCTAGATAGGTAATTTTTTTTCATATGCTTCACCTCTTGCCATGTTAACAAACATTTAATTTTGTTGAGTACCTAACCGAGATCGAACTAAATAACTTGAATGTGGTGTTTCGTCAATATGCAACGGAGTTGCATATTGAGCTCCACTTAATTTGTAGGGCTGTTTGTGCACTTTGCCATGCCATGCCTCATTAAACTGGACATGCATCATACTTGTTTGCGCATCGTGTCATGCTTATGTGGTGGTTGTTTACCATGATTGTTTGCTTCTTTCCGGTGTTTGCTTCTTCGGGTTGGTTCCGATAATGTCGTGTGTGTGAGGATCCGTTCGACTACGTCCGTTTGTCTTCTTCATGGACTCGTTCTTCTTCCTTGCGGGATTTCAGGCAAGATGACCATACCCTCGAAATCACTTCTATCTTTGCTTGCTAGATGCTCGCTCTTTTGCTATGCCTATGCTGCGATACCTACCACTTGCTTATCATGCCTCCCATATTGTTGAACCAAGCCTCTAACCCACCTTATCCTAGCAAACCGTTGATTGGCTATGTTACCGCTTTGCTCAGCCCCTCTTATAGCGTTGTTAGTTGCAGGTGAAGATTGAAGTTTATTCCTTGTTGGAACATGGAGATGTTGTTCCTTGTTGGGATATCATAATATCTCTTATTTAATTAATGCATCTATATACTTGGTAAAGGGTGGAAGGCTCGGCCTTATGCCTGGTGTTTTGTTCCACTCTTGCCGCCCTAGTTTCCGTCATATCGGTGTTATGTTCCCGGATTTTGCGTTCCTTACGCGGTTGGGTTATAATGGGAACCCCTTGACAGTTCGCTTTGAATAAAACTCCTCCAGCAAGGCCCAACCTTGGTTTTACCATTCGCCACCTAGCCTTTTTTCCCTTGGGAGTCGCGCATCCCGAGGGTCATCTTATTTTAACCCCCCCGGGCCAGTGCTTGTCTAAGTGTTGGTCCGAAATGGGCAGCCTGCGGGGCCACCTCGGGGAAACTTGAGGGATGGTTTTACTCGTAACTTGACCTATCCGGTGTTGCCCTGAGAATGAGATATGTGCAGCTCCCATCAGGATGTCGGCACATCGGGCGGCTTTGCTGGACTTGTTTTACCATTGTCGAGGATGTCTTGAAGAACCGGGATACCGAGTCTGATCGGAATGTCTCGGGAGGAGGTCTATTCCTTCGTTGACCGTGAGAGCTTGTCATGGGCTAAGTTGGGACACCCCTGCAGGGATTTGAACTTTCGAAAGCCGTGCCAGCGGTTATGGGCATATGGGAATTTATTAACGTCCTGTTGTAGAAAACCTGAAGTTAACCTTAATTTAAAATATATCAGCAGCGTGTGTAACCGTGATGGTCTCTTTCCGGCGGAGTCCGGGAAGTGAACACGGTGTTGGAGTTATGCTCGACGTAGGTTGTTCTAGGATCACTTCTTGATCATACTTTTATCGATCGTGCTTTGCCTTCTCTTCTCGCTCCCTTTTGCGTATGTTAGCCACCATATATGCTAGTCGCTTGCTGCAGCTCCACCTCATACCTTTACCTTACCCATAAGCTTAAATAGTCTTGATCGCGAGGGTGCGAGATTGCTGAGTCCCTGTGGCTCACAGATACTTCCAAAACCAGCTTGCAGGTGCCGTTGAACAGAGCAGGTGACGCAACCAAGCTCAAGGAGGAGCTCGTTGAAGATCTTGTCCTTTGTGTTGCTTCGTTCTAGTTGATCAGTAGTGGAGCCCGGTTGGGGTCGACCGGGGACCTTTGTCGCATTTGGGGTTCTTCTTTTATTTTGGTTCCGTAGTCGGACCTTGAGTGTATTTGGATGATGTAATGCTTTATTCATGTAATTGTGTGAAGTGGTGATTGTAAGCCAACTATGTATCTTTTCCCCTATTGTATTACATGGGTTGTTTGCGAAGATTACCTCACTTGCGACATTGCTTTCAATGCGGTTATGCCTCTAAGTCGTGCTTCGACACGTGGGAGATATAGCCGCATCGAGGGCGTGACACTATCCCCCTCTTATTCCAGCATTCTGCAGTTCAGTCCACATATGATAGCCTTTTCCATTTGATACCAATGCATACATATGTAGTGTAGCTCCTTACTTGCGAGTACTTTGGATGAGTACTCACGGTTGCTTTGCTCCCCCTTTTCCCCCTTTCTATACTCGATTGTTGCGACCAGACGTTGGAGCCCAGGAGCCAGACGCCACCGTCGATGACGACTACTACTACTCGGGAGGTGCCTACTACTACGTGCAGCCCGCTGACGACGGCCAGGAGTAGTTTAGGAGGATCCCAGGCAGGAGGCCTGCGCCTCTTTCGATATGTATCCCAGTTTGTGCTAGCCTTCTTAAGGCAAACTTGTTTAACTTATGTCTGTACTCAGATATTGTTGCTTCCGCTGACTCGTCGATGATCGAGCTCTTGTATTCGAGCCCTCGAGGCTCCTGGCTTGTAATATGATGCTTGTATGACTTATTTTTATTTGTAGAGTTGTGTTGTGATATCTTCCCGTGAGTCTCTGATCTTGATCGTACACGTTTGCGTGTATGATTAGTGTACGATTGAATCGGGGGCGTCACAAGTTGGTATAAGAGCCGACTGCCTGTAGGAATCCCCCTTCCACACTCCTTGGCCGAAGTTGAGTCTAGACATTACAAAAACTTTTACTAACATGGCTGTGTGCCTTACGGGCCCACGTCGCCATCTAGGTGGTATTAGGATCTTTTACTCCTCGATCCTTACTCTGGGACTCTGAACTCTCTCCTACTCGGGTTAAACGATTTTACTAACTCTAACACTAGGATCCCGTAGCCACGTTCACCCCAAAGTTGGATAAGCCCAACCTATTCTTTAGAGTTGTATATTGAACATTATCCACACTGTCAGTTGACTCCTTTGAAACGTCTTTGTTTTCAGATGGAACCCACGAGACAGGTCGTGTGCCACACGACGGCCATTGGTGCCTCGGGATCACCTGCTGTGTTGGTTGAGATGATGACCTATCTGGGTTATCGCTGGCACCCTGAGTACACCGTCTATGAGGAGTACCAGGACTTCAACCAGGAGTAGTACCGTGCCATCGTCCATCTCTACTCTCAAGAGTATGACTCCACTACTGTGCTGCACACTGCTCATGGTGTTGGAGTGACTATCGACATGGCGGTCCACGATGCTGCTTATGCTGCTCTGACACGTCTTCGTGGAGAGTATCAGGAGTTGGACACCTCCTGAGGGAGTCCTGGATTAGGGGGTTGTTCGGGTAGCCGGACTATACCTTCAGCCGGACTCCTGGACTATGAAGATACAAGATTGAAGACTTCGTCCCGTGTCCGGATGGGACTTTCCTTGGCGTGGAAGGCAAGCTTGGCGATGCGGATATTCAAGATCTCCTACCATTGTAACCGACTCTATGTAAGCCTAACCCTATCCGGTGTCTATATAAACCGGAGGGTTGTAGTCCGTAGGCAATCAACTCCATACACAACAATCACACCATAGGCTAGCTTCTAGGGTTTAGCCTCCTTGATCTCGTGGTAGATCTACTCTTGTACTACCCATATCATCAATATTAATCAAGCAGGAGTAGGGTATTACCTCCATCGAGAGGGCCCGAACCTGGGTAAAAAACATCTTGTCCCTCGTCTCCTGTTACCATCCGGCCTTGACGCACAGTTCGAGACCCCCTACCCGAGATCCGCCGGTTTTGACACCGACATTGGTGCTTTCATTGAGAGTTCCTCTGTGCCGTCACAATCAGGAAGGATGCCTCCTCCCGTCTTTAAAGACGGCGCCGTTGCTAAGGGAGCCTTGGCTGTCGGCCAAACCCTCCGGCTAGGTGGTTTCCTCATGACCGCCTGTTCGGCTGTTGCGCCGACGGTGACCTCTCGGGTCATCAAAAGCAACCTACACGTCAGCTCGGAGCTCGTCGAGCAGCTAGATCCAATGGAGCTCTCTTCCGTAAACGAGCTCTTGGATCGCATCGCCGCCCTGGGGGTCGCTACGGATTACGACCAGGTTGGGCTTAAACCCGATCTAAGAGAAATTAACTCTCCCCAAGTCACCCACCACGTTGCCGTGGTAGAGGCGCAGTGCGGCGACCCTTCATCTATTTTAAGGACTAGCTACGTCCGAATTCCCGACTCCTCCAAGCCGGATACCCGCGGAGAGGAGGATGTAACTCAAGACCTGAGCTTAGGATCAGGCAACGGGCTAGATTCGTTGGACAACATCCAAGAATCCGAACTTCAGAGTTCGGAAACTCTTCGGCCTCCGAATCTTGGATTGGGTGAGGTTTCAGATTCAACGACACCCGCCCACCCGAACATAAGCGATCTCTCCCAAATCAGGCAGAGGCCCGAGGAAACAGTACATCATTACTGGGCCAGATTCCTCCTGGTTATGAACAGGATAAAGGATTGCCGCGAGGAAGACGCAATCTCAATTTTTTTGCAGTAATTGCACGGACGAGGGAATCCTTAACGCCGTAAGTCGTCGTGATATTACACGCTTCGCTGACTTGGCGTCCATAGTACAAAAATACTGTGCGATGGAAAGCGCCTGGAAAACCGAAATAAAATTTTGGGATAATCCGGCCTTGAATAGTAATCCCGTCCGAACTAAGAGGGTGCATCATCATAGGACACCCGGGATAAACACCAAAAAGCCAAAACCCTCTACAGGGCATGGAACCGTACTGGAAAGGTGGCTTGATGGACCCTGTAGAATTCACAGTACAGAGGACGCCACACCAACTCACAGCCTTAGAGCATGTTGGATACTCCGGCAGGTGGCCAAAATCGGCGAGGACCTCTTAATCCTGGAGGCCGCAGAAAGCCAGCCCGAGGACACCAGTACCGTTCTCACAGTCTTCGAGACTTTCGCATCAAACAATATGCGAAAAAGAACACTCCGCAGCCTCGCCGAAGTCTATCAAGTTGCAACAATAAATCCATGGAGCGACACTGCTATTACCTTCAACGCAAGTGATGAACCTAGATTCCGAACAGCCCGAGCACCAGCCGCATTGGTCCTCAGTCCCATAGTGGACGGCTTTCGCCTCACCAAGGTGCTCATGGATGGAGGCAGCGGACTGAACCTCATTTATGAGGAAACCCTTCAAAAAATGGAAATAGACTGGAACCGGTCAGAGCGAAGCAGCACAACCTTTAGAGGAATAATCCCCAGTCGGGAAGCGCGCTGCACAGGAAAAATCACACTAGATGTGGTGTTCGGCACGCCGGATAATTACAGGTCCGAAGAAGTCACGTTTCAAGTGGCCCCATTTAAGAGCGGACATCACGCTTTACTGGGACGGGAAGCATTCACAATCTTCCAAGCAATACCCCATTACGGGTACATGAAGCTTAAGATGCCCGGGCGAACGGAATTATCACTCTAGCTAGTGATCCGGACGTGCACTCCGCGCCGAAAACAAGACGGCCGCATTAGCCCTTGAGGCACTATCCGAAGCCCTAGCGGCCGAGGAACTGACTGCGCTGCGCTCCACGGTTAACAGGGATGATGTGATACTCGATAAGAGATCCAAATCCACATCCTTCAAGCCAGCTGACGAAATAGTCAAATTCCAGGTCCATCCAACGGACCCCAATAAAACAGCTTCCATCGGGGCACGACTGAACCCTGATGTAGACGCCGCACTGCGAGAGTTCCTACGAGAGAACTGGGACATTTTCGCCTGGCACCCTTCAGACATGCCAGGGATCCCACGCAGGCTGGCCGAACACAGCTTAAATATCCTAAAAGGATTCAAACCTGTCAAACAAGCCTTCGGCGTTTTTCCGAACCTAAGAGACAGGCCATGGGAGAGGAGCTAGCCAAGCTATTGGAGGCCGGATTCATTAGAGACATAAAACATCCGGACTGGCTAGCAAACCTGGTGATGGTACCAAAGAAGGACAAATCCTGGCGCCTGTGTGTCGATTTTAAAGACCTTAACAAGGCTTGCCCAAAGGATCCCTTCCCCCTCCCCCGTATCGATCAAATTATCGATGCCACCGCAGGACACGATTCGTTGTGTTTCCTCGACGCATACTCCGGTTACCATCAAATCAAGATGGCAGAATCAGACCAAGCTGCAACAGCATTCATCACACCATACGGCCCATTCTGCTTCAACACAATGCCCTTCGGGCTGAAAAACGCCGGCGCAACATATCAGCGCATGATCCAGACATGTCTGGCAAATCAGATCGGCAAAACAGTGGAGGCGTATGTGGATGATGTGGTCGTCAAATCAAGACATGTCGAATCTCTAGTAGACGACTTGAGGCTTACATTCGATAACCTCCGAAAATATGACATCAAGCTCAACCCGGAAAAATGCGTCTTCGGCGTTCCAGCCGGAAAGCTCTTGGGCTTCATTGTATCCGGTAGAGGAATTGAAGCAAATCCAGCCAAGATCCGAGCTTTGTCACAATTGGATATCCCAAAGGACCTCAAACAAATACAAAAATTAACCGGATGCGTGGCGGCTTTAAGCCGCTTCATCTCCCGCTTGGGAGAAAAGGCACTACCCCTCTATCGCCTCCTTCGGCGCACCGAACACTTCGAGTGGACGGAGGCCGCCACGGCCGGACTTGATGAAATAAAAGCCATATTGGCAACAAACCCAGTCCTGGCCGCGCCGAACACCGGCGAACCAATGTTATTGTACATTGCAGCAACACATCAAGTTGTCAGCGCAGTGCTCGTTGTCGAGCGGGAAACGGATGGACACAAATTCCCCCTTCAAAGGCCGGTCTACTACGTATCCACTGTCCTCACTCCATGCAAATCACGGTACCCGCATTATCAAAAGATTGCATACGCGGTATTCATGGCATCCCGGAAGCTACGACACTACTTTCAAGAGTGTTCCATAACAGTAGCCTCGGAAGTACCACTCAACGATATTATCAACAACCGCGACGCAACGGGCCGGATTGCAAAATGGGCCATCGAGCTTCTCCCGTTCGATATAACCTATAAGCCACGGCGAGCTATTAAATCGCAAGTTTTGGCCGACTTCGTCGCAGAATGGACGGAGGCCGAGCTCCCTAAAGAGTACGGCACATATTCAAACTGGATTATGCATTTCGACGGCTCCAAAATGTTGGCCGGACTGGGGGCTGGCGTCGTCCTGACGTCCCCCACAGGAGACACAGTCCAATATGTGCTCCAATCATGTACACGGATTCCAACAATGCAGCCGAATATGAGGCCCTCCTACATGGTCTCCGGATAGCAGTATCCATGGGTATCCAGCGCCTAGAGGTACGCGGGGATTCAAACCTCGCGATATCCCAAATAAATGGAGACTTCGACGCCAAGGACCCAAAAATGGCAGCTTACCCGCAACGCCGTCCTAAAAATGTCAGCTCGGTTCGAAGGGCTGGAGTTTCACCATATAGCCCGAGAAAACAATCAAGCAGCGGACGTCCTGGCACGCATCAGAGCAAAACGTGATGCAGTCCCCCCAACATCTTTTTGGAATGATTGTTCAAGCCATCCGTAACATGGGAGGGGGAACCCGTAAATAACAGCCCGGACCCAGCCGCACCACTCGACGCCGAACAATCTGACACAATTGGAGGCTCTGCCAATGAAATTACACCTTCAGCCCACGTAATAATGGCGGTCATCGCCCCGTGGACAGAACCATTCCTAGCCTACCTTCCTAGGCAGGAACTCCCGGAGGACCAAAACGAGGCCCGCTGCATAGTGTGGCGATCTAAAGCCTATAGAGTCCATGAGGGAGAGCTTTACAAGAAAAGCACTACCAGAGTCCTTCAAAGGTGCATCTCCGAAGAGGAAGGGCGGAACCTTCTGGCTGAAATTCATGCCGGACTCGGTGGTCACCACGCCGCTGCTCGGTCCCTTGTTAGCAAGGCTTTCCGTACAGGCTTTTATTGGCCGACGGCCCGGGCAGACGCTCAGGACTTAGTCCAACGATGCGCTGGTTGCCAACTTTTTGCCAACCAAAGCCATATGCCACCCACTGCACTCCAAACTATACCCATCACCTGGCCTTTTGCGGTCTGGGGGCTTGACATGGTCGGACCCTTTAAAGGTGGGACCGATAGGAAAAAATACTTACTGGTCATGGTGGACAAATTCACCAAATGGATAGAAGCCAAGCCTGTTAAAACGGCCGAATCCGGACCTGTGATAGACTTCATATCCGGGGTGGTACACCGCTATGGCGTCCCCCACAGCATCATAACCGATAATGGTACAAACTTTACCGCCGACGAGGTAAAACTCTGGTGCAAAAACATGGGCATCAAGCTCGATTATGCTTCCGTCTCACCCACAAACCAACGGCCAGGTCGAACGTGCAAATGGTCTTATAATGAGCGGCATTAAACCCAGACTGGTGCGGTCTCTCAAGGAATCTAACACGCACTGGGTAGAGGAGCTTGACTCCGTGCTATGGGGGCTGCGGACCACGCCAAATCGCACCACCGGATACACACCATTTTTTATGGTGTACGGCGCAGAGGCAGTTCTGCCCTGCGACATAATTCATGACTCACCTAGAGTGCGCATGTACGAAGAAAGAGAAGCCGAGCTCGATCGGCAGGACAACTTGGACGCCCTAGAGGAAGAGCGCGACGTGGCAAAAGCCCGTTCCGCGTTTTATCAACAGCAGGCCCGAAGATATCAAAGCAGAGAAGTACGGGCCAAAAATTACAATGTTGGCGAACTAGTTCTACGCCTGCCGGATAAGAAAAAGGACAAACTCAAGCCCAAGTGGGAAGGTCCATTCATAATCGACCAAGTCCTGACTGGCGGGGCATACCGCCTGCGAGATGCGTCGGATAACCGACTCGAGCCGAACCCATGGAACGCCACCCGTCTCCGAAGATTCTATGCCTAGCGCCGGACTCTGTGTTCGTCTCCTTCCTCTGTCCATTTTTTGCATTTTTCTGTCTTACATTTCTCTCCTTCCCCTCTTTTCTTTTATAGCCCTTAAAGGCTTATCTAGTGACGCACCACTCGCGCTCATTAAACCTGGGGGCTTCTTTAACAGAAGCTTATTTATACGGGCTTCACGCCCAACACATGCGTCAAACTTCCGCATGTACCTTTTTCTTCACCATTATATGCATCGATATGACTTAAGTTTTGGCCAAGCTGGGTTGCCTGGCTCCTGTGCTTACCCCTACGTTCCCGATTGTTCGGCTAGGTGGTAAAGGGAGCACCTCTGCGATTGTTACTGCCGGGTCAGCCGGATGTGTACCTCAGACTGGGTGAAGCCGAAAGCTAGCGTTCTTAAGGGAATATTCGGTCGGTGAGATAAGAGATGATCCTTTTCTTTTTATGCGCCCCCAGATGCTTTTTTCTGCGTCTTTTTACGCAGTCCGGACATGCACTTTAGGGCATGCCTCCCAGCGAAAGGAACCCCTAACGGAACTATTCTCTCTGGAAGATGTTTCTTACTAACCATGTAATATAACATAACTAGTTGGGCACTTGTCTGATAAAGCACTAATGACCCCTACGCCTGGTCTCCACGCATACCACGGTTCTTATATAACCGCTATGGTATTCGGACACACTCCGGACCGTCAGGTCCCGAGGTCGAAGCGAAAAGGTCGGCAACGACAAATGATCTACAATCCGGCTAGAAGGCATTACACATGTCAATTCAAAATTACATAGTCATTCTGACTGATTGTATTCCTCTTCTATACCATCTAACAGGCTGTCTAATTTACAGTCCTGCTGGGAATACTTCGCGGCCAACTCTACTTGGCCGTATACTAAGCTCACAGGGATCTCCTTCCCGTCAGGCCCCACTGGTCCGACCTCGGCCATGTGGTTTGGGTCAGACTTCGTAAAACGGGTCTTCACCATGGCCCAGGCTTCCCTAGCGCCTTGTCGGCAGGCCGATATCTTCCACAACCGGAAGCGCCGCCGAGCTCCCTTCAGCTTCTCCGCAAGCTCTCCAAGGCCCTCGGGCATGGAGTGGGCAGGCCATAAGGCTTGGGCAACACCTCGCATCGCCTGCTGAATTCGCTCGTGCAGTTGCATGAGTTCGGGAAGAAGGTCACCCGTCGAACCAGGCATCTCCTCTGCAGGACGACCTGTGAGCATACCTACAGACATTACTCTGTTAGTCGACTTCTTCGCCGAACTCTTTTTTCAAAGTTCGTTCAAGCACTTACTAAAAATGCCGCGTCGAAGCCGCTGATTCTCCTTCGTGGAGTCCGACAGCTGGCCACGAACATCTTTAAGTTCGACGTCCAGCTTGGTGTTGGCATCCTGAAGATCATTCTTCTCTCGCCTCACCCTTGTCAACATACTCTCACCGGCCTTTAGCTGGCGTAAGAGTTGTTGTTTGTCCGGATCGAGTCCGGCGCCATCTGCAATATGATTTGTCAGATTTACACCCACACCGCACAATACTAATCTTTCGAAGTGTATCTTACCTGAGGGGGTCTCTTTGGACTCCCCTGCTGCGGCTAGTGCGGCCTCTAGTTGGGCCCTGCACTTTTCCAGCTCCTGGGACAGTACAGTATTCTTCTCTGTAAGAACCTGCATATTAAAAGATCCTTAAATCAGTTGCTCTAACTGTTTCAAGTCTCGGGGGCTACTGGTATATATATATTTGACCAAAATTTTCTTACCCGTATGTCTTTTACATACTGCTCCGTGGCCCTGGCTAAACCATTTTGAGCGGCACGGAGGTACGCATCTCCCGAATTAAAGGCATCTAAAGCCTCTTGGGAGAAACAAGCGTCACGTAGAACTGTCCGGCGACGCCTGTCCGCATCCTCTGTCGGAGGAGTGTCCGGTGCGCGCCTTGTGCTCGCCTCCGCTTCCTGGCCAGACGTTGGAGCCTGGCTGGTGGAGGCGCGATTGGCAACCTCTCTGGATGTAGTCCGGCAAGGTCTCTTCATTCTGAAGATAGCACGAACGTTAATATGCCCTGACAGAATAACACTAGGGAAACAGAGGGTGCACTATACCTTTGCGCCGGCATCTCAGTCCGGACTTCATTCCTTTTTGCCCCACGGGGCCCTACGGCCCCTCGTTGGCTGGCTCATCAGTGTTCTCCAAACTCAACTTGAGGTTGGGTTACCACCAGATCCGTGTTCGTGAAGAGGATATCCCAAAAACCGCCTTCGTGACTCGGTATGGATCATACGAGTACACCGTCATGTCATTCGGCTTAACGAATGCTCCAGCCACCTTCTCTCGTCTGATAAACTATATATTCATGGATTACCTCGACAAGTTCGTCGTGGTTTATTTGGACGATATCCTTGTATTTTCCAAGATCAAGGAAGAACATGCTGAACATCTTCGTCTTGTGCTGGAAAAGCTTCGAGAGCATCAACTGTATGCTAAGTATTCCAAGTGTGAATTCTGGCTCCCCAAAGTAACCTATCTTGGGCATGTCATCTCCAAGGATGGTATTGCCGTCAACCCTGAACGACTTCAGGCTATTCTCGATTGGACTCCTCCGAAGAATGTCAAGCAAGTCCGAAGTTTTCTCGGTCTCGCCAGCTATTGCCGTCGATTCGTCGAGAACTTCTCCAAGATTGACAGGCCTCTGACTAATCTGTTGCATAAGGGTGTCAAGTTCGACTGGACAGACAAGTGTTAGGAAAGTTTCCAGGCGCTCAAAGACAAGTTGACTTCTGCCCCAGTGCTTGCTCCACCTGATACTAAGGACTTCGTCATTTACTATGACGCTTCCCGTCAAGGATTAGGCTGTGTCCTAATGCAAGAGCGCAGAGTGATTGCTTATGCCTCTCATCAACTGCGCCCTCACGAAGAAAACTACCCAGTTCACGACCTCGAGCTTGCTGCTGTCATTCATGCACTGAAGCAGTGGCGACATTACCTTCT